>NC_091516.1:5447382-5598280 GCF_947461875.1 Haliaeetus albicilla
ATAGTTAGAGACCCACTACACCATCTGGAGATTCACAGATCTATGGGACCAGAAGGGATCCATCCAAGAGTACTGAGGGAACTGGTGGAGGTGTTGCCAAGCCACTCTCCACCATTTATCAACAATCCTGGTCAACAGGGGAGGTCCCAGACGACTGGAGGTTTGCCAATGTGACGCCCGTTTACAAGAAGCGTCAGAGGGAGGATCGGGGGAACTAGGGGCCTCTTAGCCTGACCTCCGTACTGGGGAAGATTATGGAACGGTTTGTCTTGAGTGCGCTCACGTGGCATGTGCAGGACAAGTAGGGGATCAGGCCCAGTCAGCATGGGTTTATGAAAGGCAAGTCCTGCTTGACCAACCTGATCTCCTTCTATGACCAGGTGACCTGCCTAGTGGATGAGGGAAAGGCTGTAGATGTTGTCAACCTTGACTTCAGCAAGGCCTTTGACACTGTCTCTCATGGCATACTCCTTGAGAAGCTGGCGGGCTCATGGCTTGGACAAGTGTACTCTTCACTGGATGGATGGCTGGCTGGGTGAGACCAAAGGGTTGTGGTGAATGGAGTTAAATCCAGTTGGCAGCAGGTCACAAGTGGTGTTCCTCAGGGCTCAGTACTGAGGCCAGTTCTGTTTAATATCTTTGTCAATGATCTGGATGAGGGGATCAAGTGCACCCTCAGCAAGTTTGCAGATGACACCAACTTGGGCAGGAGTGTTGATCTGCTTGAGGGTAGGAAGGCCCTACAGAGGGATCTGGACAGGCTGGATTGATGAGCCGAGGCCAATTGTGTGAGGTTCAATGAGGCTGGGTCCTGCACTTTGGTCACAACAACCCCATGCAGTGCTACAGGCTTGGGGAAGAGTGGCTAGAAAGCTGCCTGACAGAGAAAGACCTGGGGGTGCTGGTCAACAGCTGGCTGAATATGAGCCAGCAGTGTGCCCAGGTGGCCAAGGCGGCCAACGGCATCCTGGCCTGCATCAGAAATGGTGTGGCCAGCAGGAGCAGGGAGGTGACTGTTCCCCTGTACTGGGCACTGGTGAGGCCGCACCTCGAGTCCTGTGTTCAGTTTTGGGCCCCTCACTGCAGGAAAGACATTGAGGTGCTGGAGCGTATCCAGGGAAGGGCAACCAAGTTGGTGAAGGGCCTGGAGCACAAGTCTTGTGAGGAGCGGCTGAGGGAGCTGGGGCTGTTTAGTCGGAGAAAAGGAGGCTGAGGGGAGAGCTTATCGCTCTCTACAACTACCTGAAAAGAGGTTGTAGTGAGGTGGGTGCTGGTCTCTTCTGTTAGGTGGCTGGTGATAGGACAAGAGGAAATGGCCTCAAGTTGCGGCAGGGGAGGTTTAGGTTGGATATTAGAAGAAATTTCTTTACTGAGAGAGTTGTCAGGTATTAGAACAGGCTGCCCAGGGAAGTGGTTGAGTCACCATCCCTGGAGGTATTCAAAAAGTACATAGACAAGGTACTTCAGAACACGGTTTAGTGGACATTGTTGATGGTTGGACACAATGATCTTCAAGGTCTTTTCCAACCTAAATGATTCTATGAACCTAAATATTAAAAGATTCAGCTTCCACTGATAAGCATGATTCTGTGTGTGTAAAATTAGCTAAGTTACTTCAGTTACTAGGAATATAAGTAGTTGTAAGGATTGTATTTAGTGTGTGAGTATTATAGTCTTAAAAATTAAGACGGAATATTTTGAAAGAATTTTGAATGTATAAGTGAATGCCTAATACTTTTGTAATCTTTGCATATGTATGTGTACCCACAAAGACATATAAATATATATAATTTATACAAAGATCTTACTTTTCACTTTGTATTGTAGATATATAGAAGGATCATCTTCTTTGAAAGTGAAATATTTTATAACGTTTGTTGTTTTGTTTAGAAAGGATCTACACTTTGCAGTCTCATTGAATGAAATCAGTTTAGCATACATGTTATTCAGACTGTGCAACAGCTATTTAAAGATCTGGAAGGATGCCTTAGAGACCTCACAGAAATCCCAGAATGTTCATGTTTCTACAGAAAGTAGATCCAAAAAGAATTATCAAGTTGGGGGTAGGGGGAAGTTCAAAAGTTCGATTTGCTGGTTCAAAGCAGACTGTAGAAGAAAGGGACTTAGGAGATTTGTTGGAGACACTAATCTCTTATTCCTGCTTTCAAAGGTGAAGATGCTTATGATGAGGGTCAACTGAAATGTCTTCTGAGACAGTGGTTTCCATACCAATCAACCATTGTCATGTCTCCCACTGAAACAACCATAACCTCCAGAATCCTCTGGTGGGTTTCTTATCTTTCCTTTTGCATCCCTCAAAAACCTAGAAAGAAAAGGGAGGCAACAAATCAAAGACAAACACCTCACACACAACTTTTTCAGGCCCTTGTTTTGCTTCCCTGTGTTGTGGTTTAAGCCCAGCCAGCAACTAGGCACTACGCAGCCACTCACTTCCTCCCCTGCCCTCCCAGTGGGTTGGGGAGGAGAATCAGAAAAAAAAGTAAAGCTCATGGGATGAGATAAGAACAGTTTAATAACTAAAGTAAAATGTAATACTAACAATAATAATAATAAAAAAATATAATAATAATAATAGTAATGAAAAAGAATATAAAAAAATAAAATTAAAAAAAAAAACACAAAACAACCAAGAAAAGACAAGTGATACACAATGAAGTTTCTCACTGCCTTCTGACCAATGCCCGAGCAGCGATCTGCCCCTCCTGGTGAACTCCCCCCAGTTTATATACTGAGTGTGATGCCCTATGGTATGGAATATCCCTTTGGCTAGTTTGGGTCAGCTCTCCCGGCCATGGTCCCTCCCAGCTTCTTGTGCACCTGATCGCTGGCAGAGCATGGGAAACTGAAAAGTCCGTAACTTGGGATAAGCGCTACTATCAACAACTAAAACATCAGTGTGTTATCACCATTATTCTCATACTAAATCCAAAACACACTGTACCAGCTACTAGGAAGAAAATTAACTCTATCCCAGCCAAAACCAGGACACCCTGGCACTGTGCAGAGGCAGGGGAACTGCCCACCTGTGCTGCCCTACATGTGGCGTGGTTCCCCTTACACGTGCAAGGCAGTGGCACAAACTTACTGCTACCAATACCGACTGATGGCCTAAGAATGTCTTTATTTTAAAACTGTCTTAACACACATCAGCGTTGATGACATACTCTTATTTACTTACTAAACAACACAGTATGTTTTAGGGTAATACAATATAGGGAGGTATGCCTTAAGCAGATGTGTTTTTAAGGAAAGAACAATTTGGTATTTGTATTAGTTCACTAATTCTGTAGTCATATTTTTTTCATTATTAGGTATCTTTCAACTATCATGGTGATCCTGTTTAAAACTGAGACAACATCATTCATCTAGCAATTTTCCATAATGTAATTCATCTTTTACAAATAACATGAAATCTATGATTGTCTCTGATGAAAAAAAAAAGTGTACAATAAATTGCAAACTTTGTCATTTAACTTATAGTTTAATAACCTTTTGGTCCTCCAAATCAAACCTCTAGGTAAAGCGCACCTTATAGTGTGATACTTCACCTTAGTTTGGGGCAGGGGGGAGCACAAGTTAATACCAGAGATGTCTGAGGAGCTGAATTAATAGGAATAATAGAAAGGGGAAAGAAATGAGACAGAAGAGATACAAGAACTCAAATGCATAATATTCCAGCAGCGTGTTGAAAAAAGGATTGACTGTTTAAGGCAAATGAATAGAAAATAGAAAGGAAAACCAAAGGCATCCATACATCCAATGCTGGAATTTCTCATAATGTAATCTGATTATTTGTAGGAAATATTGTTTAAAAACATCAGGAGTGAAAAACACCAAGACCCAACGCTCACTTATGATTCTCTAGTGCAAAATCAGCCCTAGGGTCCCAGAGCTCTGTGTACTTGCCTCAATGCACAGGTGCCTCTGTGCAGCAGAGCACTGTTTGCTGTACCATGCTACCATAGTACCCATCATCACAGATAAACTGTATTAGCATTCTGAAAATAATTTTTTTCATTGCTTATTTTATGGACTGGTTCTTTCAACTCAGCGATGTGTCCTAAATCATCTGAAATTCCAGAGAAGGAAACTGCTCTTGGAATTCATCGTGATCTTTGCTTGTTTCTGCTTCTTTATGTCCCAGCTCTTGGCCTGTGAGTAATTTTTTGGAGGCAGGTTGTTAAGCAAATTGTGTCATTTCCATTGAAACCAGACTAAGACTTCTAACAAGGTAAGTCAGTCAGTCTCAGTGAGGACATTATAAACATGCAAGTGAGGGATTGTAATAAACACGTTTTTGTTGTCCTCTGGAAACAGCTATTGAGCTGTTATATCAACATAATCTTTTTCTTTCAAACTGTAATGTAATGTATAAGCAAGTACAGATCAAGATTAGAAATATCTCAGTTCAATCAACCACATTCTTTTTCTCATATTGTGATGGGTTGGGGTTTTTTGTCTGCTTGATTGGGTGATTGATTCAGCCCTGCATGCCTTGAGAAGAGTATTTATTCCTGAGGTTTTTCTCAGTGTACTGTATGCCCAGGAATGGCAGGGAGAGGGGTTGGGACATCTTTTGTGCTACTCTTTAAAAATAAGCATTCAAGGGTGCTGACTGCCCATTGACTTTATCAACTGGATAGGGCTAAAGAAAACTCATCTGTAGAGTTATCTTTTTCATCCCACAACCTTCTAAATCCTGCCTCAGTGCACCATGATTCACAACACAGCAGGACTTTCTCTGCAGTGGCTCACATTTTGTGTGACAGCTGCTCACAGCAAAGGTTCTTTGCTGGGCAAACTTGGTTGTGACAGCAGCGGAGCTCCAGCCACTGCATAAGTGAGTGAGCAAAGAATCAGGGTCTACAGCTTTCTCCCAAAGATACCATTTAGCTGGACATATCCAAGGGCTGGAAGATGAAGCAACATATACACAGGGGAGTGCACAGTTTTATGTGGGGACTGTGATCATCTGCTTCTTTTGATATGAACCAATGGCTTTGGAAGATCATTATCAAAAAGATTAGACCTCTGAAAGGCTGGCTCCTGTCCTAGCTAATCCATTATTGAATAAGCATTTCAGAAAGTGCTTTTTTATCCAGTCAGAATAGTGTTTATATCCACAACAATATTTAAAGCTTTCAATGAGTTAGGGAGGGAAAAAAATGCATCTCCTGGTGAGCCAAGGGAAGCAATGTGAGTTACGTGGGCCAGGAGTGTACACATGAAGGAACTGCTGTAAAGACCTGCTCCTGGAATGCTCCTCATTTCCCATCAAATCCCATCCTCTTGAACCTGATAGTCTTCATACAGGTCACTGGGCTTTTATTTCCTCTGCTCCCTCTGACCCACTACCAGATATCCAAAGTGAAAGTGAGGGGAAGAGTCACACAAGTGGAGTATTGTTTGAGGGGCAAGCTGATTTGAGGATTTTCATTTTCTCATTCACTAAAATTGAGGTTCTTCAATTACTGGGTTCCCTAAGAGCTCCAGTTCTTGAGTTTTTGTAAAGAGAATATCAGACCACATCTCTGTCACAGAAGTGTCAAAAAAACACTTACATAATAATTAGAGTTTGCTTTCATTTAGTTGATAGACCTTCAGCAAAATATTTCTCAGCCTGCAACCACTGCAGTCAGTACTTCTCCAAGGTACTCTTCCTACCCTAGAAACACCCTCTTCACTCAGTTATGAAACTCTGCTTTAACTTATACAGTTTTAAAAAAGAAGTTCAATTTCTCTAGTCAGAGGCATTAAAACTATAATACTCTCCAAGCATTTTTCCTCCCAAGTATCACACATATCTAGAATTGTTTTTTTCATGCAGGTCCAGTGTCATGATTTGATATTAGCATTTCCTCACAGATTTCAGACAATTAAAAGCAGCCACACCAAGAATTAAGAACTAGTTAATAAAATATGCTGTTGCTAACTCAAGCTTTTCTGTAGGAAATATTTTTCCTTTGAATATCTTTGTAAACCAAAGAAGGTAAGCTCTAACTAAGCCTTCTTGCAGGATGATAGTCTGGGTTTTCTTCGATTAAAGCATACATACCTATACATCATGTTCCTATATCTCGTTATTCAAATGCTTATCTTTAGGAGCAGATTTTCAGATATTTCAGGTTGTTCATATATGAAGTGGGGGACTGGGAAAAAGAATACAGGGGCAGGATGAACATGCAGACATGTTCCCTGGGCAGTAATAGAGATATATATTGGCAGTGCTAGTGGGTGTGGGAGAGAAGTTAACACCACTCTGGATTCCTCATAAATTCACATTTGAAGCTTTCATCATATGTGTAGTTATGGTGATATCTACAGATAAACTCAGAGTTTGAATATACGCATTAATCTAAACCTTTATTGAATAGTGGCTTAGCTCTCCATAAATTATTCCAGATATAGGGGCAAAAACAGGAAGCGAGTTGTTTCTACTGATGTGTAAGGAGAACAGTGAATTGCAAACTATTTTCTTCAGCCATATTAAAGTTACAGGGGAGCAAATACCTTAAAAACTCATCATTACATTAAGTTAAATACTTCATAATGATATGGGGGTTAAGCAGGTTATTTGGACAAGAGATCAAAATTACATATAAGGAGAAAATTTCTGGTTCAAAAAGCGGAGCTTAACACCATTCTGCATTATATGCAAATTTGAAAGTGTTAGAAACCAGAAAAATATTTTTTTGTCATAGGAATTTCTTCCACTTTAGGAAATAACATATCTATTGGGTGATAAGTAACTTGTTCTAAAATACCAGTAAATTTGTTAAATTTAGATTCAACTGATATTTATGAATTGCAGGACAGATTCAGCAATTCTTTCAATGTTTTTGATAACGTATTCTCAGTGGAGGACTGTAATCATTCTGTAATGAAAACTAATACAAGGAAAAAACCCTACATCTGACAGTCTGAATAATATGCTTATCTACAGTAAGCATCTTTAAAATATCCTTCACAGATCATTAGCTTCATGGGATTAGGAATAAGCCTGCATAGATTTAGCAATGAATCCCCCTCCTCAGGGTATTGTAACAGGTATGAAACCCATTCCAGGCCATATGGTGACAGAGGGCAGCACTCTTTCCCAGGGGCCTTGTTAGATTTAGCCACAATCTATTGTCAGGCACAGTTGGTGAAATCTGATATTCACTTAGTTTAGTGCAACAGAAGTCCCCTTAAAGATACTATCAAGACTACAGTGATCACACAAAATGAGTTGCATTCTGTCATTCTGCCACTTTTCTCATATAATCCCATATGTGATTACCACACCACATAGATGTTTCACTTTTTTCCTTCCAAAATGTATTCCTATTTATGCACAAATATGTATGCATACCGATATCTATTATTATAAAATTCATCACACAGGCATCCTTTGCACAATTCAGTATGGACCTACAACTGGAACATACTATGCAACTGGAAAAGAAGAAAATACTGATATGCTTTTAAATTATTTCTGTGTTTTGGCAGATAATCTAGTAAATATCCCTATCATTTTTCCATCAGACATTATCTAAGGTTTGGATTACTCTTACTAGTAAATGGAATTTTAAGTTCATTACAAGAAATACACTATGCAGTCATCTGTACTACACTTTAATGATGCCTTTTAAAGCAAATAGAACTGTTGCAACTGTACATCATAACAGTTAAAATAATTCATATAAATAGAATATTTTTAAATGTGGGGGCGGGGGTGCAAGTGGGTGTGGAACAACAGATTTGTTCGGTAGAGTCCTCATTTTTCTCCAGGAAAACTGCTGTTGGCCTTCTGTAGTACACAGATGTCAGTCAAGTGTTAAAGGCTGTGCTTTTGTCTACTGCCTACAATAATCCAACACAAATTGACTTTCATAATCCCCATGTGTTCCCCTGAACTATGGTCCACGTACAGCACATACAGCACAAGACAAAGCAGAGGAACCGTTCTCTCACCGGTGGCTCACTCCACCATACTGACAGCAGCAACAAAACACAGAAGGGCATGATGAATACTTAAATCCAGCTAAAATTAATCAGGACCTCAATTAGGCAGAAAGTAATTACCAAACCTGTAATTTGACTAGGACACAGTAGCAGATGTTCCTACTCTTGCATATAGTACCATGGGACCTTTAATTAGCTTAAAATAGCCTCATCTTTGGAATTCACTTCCCATCCTCTTGGTCAATAATACTCTCAGTTTATTGAACTGCAAGGCCCATGTGTTTTCCCCAGCTGCAAGATATTGGGAAAACTCCAGTGCATGATGTTAATGTGTTTTAGCTTGAGTTACTGCATTTTTTCAGAATTAGACTTACAGGAAGGATTTACTGCAGCATGGCTTATGTAAGAGTTACCAAAAAGAAAGGCACAGTAAGGCTCCTTTTTAAAGTACATGATCATGTATTTATAAAACCACTGTTTTAGATGTCACCCTGCAGAGCATACCTTCTACCATATCCTCCATATCTTCTTGCAGAGGCAGGGATTCAGTGAAGACTCAGTTCTTTTGAATCAGCTGCTAAGTCACTGACCCTCCTTTCCTGAGCATGTTAGTTTCTCCAGGGAAAATTTCCATCTGGATGCTGAACAAGCAAGTCGTTATTTTGCTTTGTCCAACAGGATCTCATACTGCAGTGATGTAACTTAAAACCTCGTATCAAACTCCATACCTTTAAATAAAATGAAATAATATTTGAATGAGGAATGGTTTTTTCTCTCATTGACCTGATTTTCTCTAGAAAATAAAATCCTGTAATCACTATATCGTATCTATGTTGCCATGGAAATTGTAAAGATTTTACACCTTGGCATTTTGACTTCATTTCTGGATCACATAGGAGAAAGAGATGGAATAGGACAAGCTGGGCTAAAAGGGTAACACAATGATTTAAACAAAAACATCTCTCATAATTAACCCAAAATGTCAAGGATATTCATGGAAAACACAGAAAACATAAGTGGATTTAAATGTAAATATAAAGCATTACACAGGTTTCCCTTTATCTCTTATGCCCTTAAAATTATTATAAATTGCACCAAACCCCCCTTTTTTTTCTGATCAAAAGCTTGTTAATATCACCTAATGATATTTTAACATATTGGCAGGCCATGGAACAGTTACCAAAGCAGATTAAATCCATCTTTCAATAGAATAATACTCAGGCCAGTTTTAGCCCAACTCACTCTTAACACTTAAATGCTGCCTTGTTTTGCAGAGTGCAAGTTTACTCATAAGATGAATATTAGAAAACTAAACAAATGTCAAATTTGTGATTTGAGGTTGTATTCAGCCATAATACAAGAAAATGACATTGATTATCACAGTAATCTCCTGTTCTACCTAACACTAAAGCAGCATAAAAAAGAATTGTGCTCAAAATCATTGGCAGTAATTTAAGTTATGTTAAATTGTATGCTTAATTTAAGCAAATATGTGAACAGTTGCCATGTAATCTTTGTTATTTCTTCATTTAAAATAGTCATTGGCTGATGAAGATAGCAAATTTCTTTTTAAAAAGCAAAATGCATGTGTGCCACTGGCAGAGTTCAAATGAAACCTTGACTGTGAGCAAGCTGCTAAAATTCCAGGGAGTGGATAATTTCACCTGGATTAATCTCTAATGCCATGCAAGGTCTTTTGTACTATGGGTGGCTCAGTGAAATGGACATGGAGCAGACCCCAGAGAGTTAATCCACTGAGGTTTGTTTCTCACAGTGCATTTTTTCAGTAGGGATAAACTACATGTTCTTTAGTGACCATGTATTTCAGTAATGGTGTCCTACTTTCCTTGACAGTTGCCTCAATTTACAAAGTACTGAAAATAAGAAATTTGTGTTATGTTCTTGGCCCAAGCCAATTACAAGGGGTGGAGGGAGGGAATCTAGGCGTGTAAGGTCAAATACAATGCACAATAAATGCAAGGAGGATTATGGATGGCATATGGAACCTAAATTCTAGTGTGAATAATTACTTCAGCCAGGAGCCACAATATCATGGTAGCAGGGTTGTGTTACTTAAGAACCAGTGGCAGCATATATGCTGGACCAGAATATCATGAGCTTGCTTTATCAGACTTTGGTAGTTTGAACACAGTTGCTGTCAAGCTGAGATACATGTCATTGCTCACTATACTGTGTGGAAAGAGAAGATACTGCAGTTATGTTGAAGTAAGTCTGCAGTAGCTCCACAGGAGTTATTTTGATCTTATAAAGAGGAAAAAATGAAGAATGTAAGAAACTTGCTAAATGTAGAGAAGGACACAAACTACAGCATCAGAGAAGCAAGTATGACATCACCTACACTGAGGTCAGCTTCCAGCTGTCCACTGCAAAGAAAAATGGGCATAACAGTTGTTCATTTCACAGAGGTCTACACTGTGTCAAAAATAGTAAAGAGACTACAGGCCCACTACCCTACAACAATGTTACAAAAATGAAGGTGTACTCTGGTTTTATAATCTGACGCACACACTGATTATATGGTTATGCAAGGTCCCTGAATGAATGTGCATGGCATCACTACTAGTCTGGCCTTGTTAGCCACCGCTAGCCACTAGACACCACATAGGAAAACAGAGCAGTTTAGATTGGAAGTGACCTGTGAAGGTCATCCAGTCTGATAATAATAATAAGCAATTAGAAACAGCAATAGATTAAATTCTTAACCTAGTCTTTGAACAAATCCTGGAAACAGAGTTCCTCTAAAATCCTGGAAACCATTTCCAGGCACATTAAGGACAATAAAATCACCAAGAGTAGTCAGCATGGCTTCACCAAGGGGAAGTCATGCTTGACCAACTTGATAAACTGCTACGATAAAGTGACTGAGGGGAGAGCAGTGGACTTACTGAAGTCCAGTGAGTACCTGGACTACAGTAAGGCTTTTGACACTGTCTACCATAAGATCCTCATAGATAAGCTGTTGATGCATGGGCTGGTTAAGCAGACAGTGAGGTGGATTGAAAACTGGCTGAATGGCCAGGCCCAGAGTGTGCAGATTGGTGGCACAAAGTCTAGTTGGAGGCCAGTAACGAGTGGTGTACCCTGGGGGTCAATACTCCATCCACTCCTGTATATATCTTCATTAATCATCTGGATGATGTAGAACAGTGTACCCTCAGCATGTTTGCAGGTGGTACAAAACTGGGAGGAGTGAGTGATACTCCAGAGTGATGGGGTGCTGTTCAGAGGCACCTTGACAGGGTGGAGAAGTGGGCTGCCAGGAGTCTCAGGCAGTTCAACAAGAAGTGCAAAGTCCTGCACCTGATCAAGAATAACCTCAGGCACCAATATACGCTGGGGGCCACCCAGCTGGAAAGCAGCTTGGCAGGAAGGGCCCTGGGGGTCCTGGTGGACACCAAATTGAGCATAAGCCAGCAATGTGCCCTTGCTGTAAAGAAGGCTAATGGTATTGTGGGCTGTGTTAGGCAAAGTATTGCCAGCAGGTTGAGGGACATGATCCTTCCCCTCTACTCAGCATTGGAGAGGCAACACCTGGAGTACTGTGTCCAGTTCTGGGCTCCTCTGTACGAGAGAGATGGAGCTACTGGACAAAGTCCAACAAGGGGTCACAAAGATGATTAAAGAACTGCAGCATCTCCCATAGGAAGAAAGGCTGAGACAGCTGGGACTGTTCAGCCTGGAGAAGAGAAAGCTCAGGGGTAAACTTATTGATGTATATAAATACTCAAAGGGAGAATGCAAACAAGAAGGAGCCAGCCTTTTTTCAGTGGTGCCTAGTGACAGGACAAGGGGCAATGGGCATAAGCTGAAACACAGAGATTTCCCTCTGAACATCAGGAAACACTGCAAGGGTCACTGAGCACTGGAACACGTTGGCCAGAGATCATCGTGGAATCTCCAACCTTGGAGATATTCAAAAGCCATCTGGACATGGTGCTGGGCAACTGGGTCCAGGTGACCCTGCTTGAGCAGGAGTGCTGGATCAGATGACTGTCACAGGTTCCTTCCAACATCAACCATTCTGTGATTCTGTGAAACCCAGATCTCTCAGCCTCTCCTGATACGTCATATACTCCGGCTCCTCAATTATCCCAGTGGCGCTCCACCAGATTCACCCCACTATGTCAGTGTCCTTGTGCTGGGGAACCCAAATCTGGACAGATGACACTAGATGTGGTCTCATAAGTACCAAACAGAGGTGAAGAATCACTTCTCTCAACTCAGCATGGTCTTGCGAATACAGCCAGACTCTGCCAGAGTCATTTTGCTTGGGAACTTGATTGTTTGCTCCTCCATTCTAAGTGAAGACAGTAAGGCATAGCCAAAGAAATTCTATGCTAGCATATACAAAATAAAGTATCAAGGCCCAAATTATCTTTTTTTAATATGAAAATAAAAGATCTTGAATAATCAATTTTCAAATATATCATGAAAATCATATTTCATGGGAAAGAGAGGATCTCTCAACATCTGGCTGCTAGAAATGTTGTCATGTTTTGTTTTGTTTTTTAAGAATTGGTTTCTAACCCTCCTGTCATGGAGGAATAATTTTATTTTTATCTACAGAGATATAAATAAAAACAATCCCAAACTATGATATCTAAACAAGCCTCAGTCTTTCAAGGCATGATTTCCAGTTTTTAGAAACTTGGAGTTTCTGATGCCATGTAAAAGTGAAAGAGTCATCACTGGTATTATTGCAGAAACAAACTTATCAGTGGGAACTGAGAGGACCTGTCTGCCCTTCTGATAAAGTTTACCACTCCACTAGAGAGCCTGTAAAAATGTTACCACCTCAGCACTGTCTTGTTCATTTGCAGAACACTGAAAGCAGAGAATAAAGCCAAGTGCAGCCTAAACTGCTGCTGATTTTTCTCCTTCAGCACTCATGTAGGGGTTTTGTTTTGTGAGGTGGTCTACCTCCTTCGTCTTTATTTCTTTGCATAGGGAAAACTGCAGGAGGACAAGACTTCACAGACCTGAGTGCTGTACACCCACACTGGCTAGTTAAACCAGTAATATGAAGAAATCCAACACTAGAGAAAGTCAGGACTTGGAGTAAATATGATGTAGACTGAGTGCACACATGCACTCCCAGTAAAATCTCCCAGTCAGGCTTGCTCTAGCAATCATAAATAAGTATTTGAGTAGGCACTTAGTGCTGACAGGTAGTGGATGTCATCCTTTAAATAGGAATGTTTTTTTAACAGCAGGAGTTCCTCTGAAAGAAGATGTGAGATAACATCAGAGACCATTCAAATTATTTTCAGTATGCTACTACAGCATATTACCAGAAGTACTTAAAAATGTTTGTACAGCCAGGAAGAAGAAGTACCGGTTTATCGCATGCTACTATCCAAACTGGAGTAATTCAGTTGTCAGGCATT
Source organism: Haliaeetus albicilla (assembly GCF_947461875.1). Classification (NCBI taxonomy): domain Eukaryota; kingdom Metazoa; phylum Chordata; class Aves; order Accipitriformes; family Accipitridae; genus Haliaeetus; species Haliaeetus albicilla. Next base: position 5,460,756 of record NC_091516.1, read on the forward strand.
CATGCCCATCCAATCTTATGATTCGTTTATTATTAAGACGATACAATGATTAAAAAGCCATTTAATGGAGTTATTCCTTCTTAGATTTGTGGACTTGCACTATGTCTTATGAGATGTTCATAGGCAATCAACAACAAGGATTTCATTCACAGCCATTGGGTCACTTTATTGTTTTTCCATAAAAATATTGTCCTACATGGTTTCCTCAAGCACAGGAAAAGCATGATTCTGGTCTTGCAATTTCTTCCTCCTGCAGTTTTTCCCATAAACTGAGACAAATAGACAAGGAAAGAGTTGTGTGGTTTTGTGAACAATCTCATAGCATGAATCTTAAATGTCTTTGCATATTTTATGGCATATATAAAACAACAAGTAAAAACCTACAGGCCTAATCCAGCCTTGATCCTGTGCTCAGGAAATCTGTGACCATTATTGAATAGTGCCAAATCAAGCTCTAATTTTCAAAGCATCTGTATGAAAGCAGTTACATATATGTAAAAATTCGTCACAGTTGTGGCCAATCCAAGGACAGTGCATATACTGCAAAAAGCAGTAAATATATTGTTCATATTGAATAATTCAACTGTCTCCACTTACTGAGGCTGACAAATTTATTTATTTATTTTGCAGATCCCTGGTAGATGTAGCCTCATCTGATTCTTATAAAACTGCTGAAGTCTCTTGAGCTTGTGAAATATCATTTAGATCAATTAGATGAAGTGGAATCAAAAGAAGACAAAATACATGGAATAAATGTACCAGTAGATTGCACAACAATAAAATGACAAAATAGACTATTTCATTCTAGACGTTAAATCCTTGCTGCTCACCTGGATCCTCAATTTTGGTCCTTAACTCAGAAGCTGATTAGGAGAATATGATAATTCAGGAAATTAAGTAACACATGCAGACTAGATTCACAGCAGGCATTTCTTCCAATACAGCAACTGGCACAGCTGGTGTCCAAGTGCAAGTAGTGGCACAGCACTAGGTCCTCCACTTCAAAATCACTCGCCAGTACATCAGGCATTTTGTGCACTCCAGTCTTGAAAAAAAGAAACAAAAAACAATAAAAAACAGAATTCTTGCACACAATGTATTTTTTTCAGTTGTCTATTTAAGCGTATGACAAATTGCTGAAAAAGATGGCTGTTTACAGCAATGCCTTTTTACAAGTTCTTCCTCTTATTACTGAAAAGATTTAGGTACAGTTTATTCTGTTCAAAGTGACCTCCAGTTTGGACCTTGCATTTGAAGTTTGAAGTTGTTCAAACATACAAATTATAAAACTTATGAGGATAAACAAACAGGTTAATATAGAAGAGTGGCTGTATGGGTGTTTATACTAAGCTTGAGTTCATGCCAAGTGTGAAATTGATGTCTAGTTCAAAAGGCACTTCATGTAACTAATAAAAGCATGTGTCTTCTCCCAAAGAAACAGCCCTTTTCAAATGTTATTAAACATTCCTCAACTTACACAGTGTCCTGGCCAACCCCAGAAAATGAACAATGTTATGCATAATTCTGTGCAGAAATGTTTATATAAACTTTGCAGTGGTGTACAGATGAAGGCTTTGACAAGTTCTCCTATTGTAGAAATATAACTTACCTACCTGAAACGTCTCACAGAACTAGATGCACCCATTTGTTGTATCACTTTGCTAATGGCATCAGAATAGCCAATGACGCTGTGGGATACTGAAGTTGGATGGAAAGTCCAATGTCTCCTGACAGAGATTAAGTTTTGCATATTGGTCTTTTTTTCTCCAGAAGGCTGAGCCTGGTCCTTCAGAGTGATACATGAACAGTGCACAACTTTTGTGTCAGATTTTTCTCTTTCTCCACACATTTTAAATTAATCTTATTTGAAGAATGTATATCAGTCATACTCTGTCTGGAATATCAGCATATTCTTATGAAAATTAGAAAAGGGACAAAATCTATCATTGGCTTAATTTCCCCTGGCTTCCCAGGCATTGGACTGGACATTTTGTTGGACCTCCTTCACTTCAGAAGGCCCCTTTCTTTTTGAGTTGTACTAGTTTATTTAGAAATCTGTCCTGTTCTAAGACTACAGTCCAGAAAGCAGCATTTCTTTTCCTACAAAATATTTGTTAGGTGCTTGGGACAAAACATCTACCTTCCTGCATGTATTCTACTTTGCTATTATGTGTAATAACTATGCATAGCAGTAAATGAACTCTCAAAGCTTAACTATTTCTGTTGCTGTTGAATGTAAATGAAAACCATTATGACAGCACTGGAAAAGATAATGTTTGTTTTTCTTTAAATGTGATGTATACTTTGGAGGACACCCTATAGTGGATATGGGAAGAGTTCAGTACTCTCAGTATATGCTGAGCTGAGCTGTACGAACTGAGCTGAAAGTTGCTTGGTTCTTCCCAAGAAAAACTGAAGGCAGTTTAGGTACAGGTCTCCAGCTCTGACACAGGTCATTGCTCAATAGGGGCACGAGGGGACTGTGACCATGAGTCAGAGCAAAGCTATGCCCCTGAAGAGGAGCTGCAGGCTTGGAGTCTGCTTCTGAAATCCAGGGGTGAGAGGTCTCACACTCCTATATCACTGCAGGCACTGTGCCATCATCTTTCTTATTTACACATCTTGAGAACAAAAACAGATGGAGAAACATCTAGGCCTGGAAAGCCATGTGGGTTCATGTGCCAAACTGCTTGGATGAGAGCAATTGTGGGAAAACTCAGAAAAACTCCAGAGTACCTGGAAAATATAAAAATTAAAACACAGAAGCAACTAATAAAATTAGATACACAGGCTTTAGCAAGAGCAATGGAGCATTTTGAGTACTCAGTTTAGGTGGAGCAACTCTTCAGTTCCATCTTTCTTTAGACCTAATCCCAAGAGGTGAGTGCTGCATTACAGCCTCTGGAAAACAGGCAGCAGAGATGATCCAAATTTTCCTCCCAAGACAGCATAGTTTACAAGAGTCTTCCCTTGACCATATCTCCAATTAAACACATTATAAACCTCATTATTAAATGTGGTATTTGGACTTCCTAGACACTATTCACATTTCAGTATCTGGCCCTAAAGAAAAACAGACTTTTAAACATAGAGTAAGGTTTAGTCTTTTTTACCATTACTACATAGAAAGACATAGAGGTTGAGAAAACCTGCAGATTTTCATCATTAGGATCTTACAGAAAGTAATTGTTAGTGATGGATGAAGGTTGTAAACTTGATACCACTGAACCAATGACAGTCTTTTGAGAGATTTTAGTGGGAAGAGGGTAAGACTCCTACACTTGTTTTGACAGTTGCATAACATTAAAAGCTGACGAACTCTTTCCAGGCTTACTCATGATACTTAGCTACGCTTTACATAAGACCCCCTTAAACAATCCTACTTAGCAAGCCTAGAATCATTCCTTGAAATTACATGAATTAACTTAGTTTATGTTCTCTCCCTTCTTTTTCTTACATAGGGATATTCAGGTTCTGATTATCTGGAAATAATTCTTAGTGATTTTTACCATTATCTTTACCAAACATTAATTGCAATGGAAATTTATGAATGAAAAGATGGTTTTGTTCTTTGCCTGAAACATTTTCATAAGCATTTGCATAGGAGGTCAGTAAATGGGATTTCCATTCACTTCTTCCTTCCTTGCCTTTAAAAAGTGTGACTGGAAAACAATAACTATAATAGCAAGAAGTCCCTGCTATTATCCAGAGTTAAAACAGAATATGGCCAGATTATTTGCAACATTAGGTTTTGGCATATAATATCATCTACCCACAAAAGGCTTATCACAGGACCAGGATTTCAGTCTCAGAACTGATTTTCGTCCTTTTTCAAGTTTTTTGTATGTAAAGGGAGAAGCTCACCAGAACAGATCTGAACTCTGAAAAATACAGCACATGGATAATTGATTCAAAAATCACAAAGCATTTCTTGCTGAGAGATCGGTAATGGCTTATGAAGAGACTTTTTATTTGGGGGAGGGTTGGTGGAGGGTTTTTTAGGAAACCAGAAAAGGGGGATTTGTGGATAAAATATGTTTCATCTCAGAACTGGAAAATATCCTCGTAATGAAAAATGTCTGATTTAATTTTCAGACCTTTGATAAACAATTTCTTGCTAGAAAACAATAGGGTTTGTAATGATTTTGAAAACAAAAATGCAAGCAATTTCACAAATTGCCTTTAAAAAAATTAAAAAATGGAAGTGGATTATTTTGGATCTATATAAAGTGACGGCAATTTAAACTGCAAAATTTTTAATAATAACAGACCTCTGTATTTTTGACCAGTTACAGTTCACAAGAATATCCCAAAGCATTGTGAAGGTCTGCTATGCCTTTGCTGTACAATATATAGCAGAAGATAATCCCTTTCTCAAAAAGCTGATTTAAGAAAAAGCTCACTCTGTAGCATACAGAATAGACAAGGAGGACTTGAATGGACTGGTAAAGGAAGAAAAGGAATAATTCTTACAAATATCATGAGAAACAGTGACATTCATATGTGACCTGAAGAATAATATGGAGCAAAGTGGAAGATGCCAGCAAAGATAAACAGTGTCGGCAATGGCAAGCGTTTGGAGAAGAGACGAGGAAGAGTTTTCCCAAACTGCAGTTCCTCAGACCGATGAAGACTGATTGAGCCAGTGCTCCTGCTACTGCTCCTGTGCTGCTCAGGGGAGGACTTACCATGACCAGTTAATAGGCTGACCATGCACTGTCTATTGCTGTGTAGAATGAGCTGAACTACCTGAAAAGGAGCTAGCCTTGTAGCCCACCTAATATACTCTTATCAGGTTTACACTTCACAGGTAGCTAGGTATTTACTCCTTGATTCAGTCTTCTATATAGACTTCAAATTTGGTTTATGACATACTGGATTGGAAACCTCCAGCTCAGGAAATGCAGCCTTAGTCATGTTTTTTTCTGAGGTATGCAGGTGCAATGGAAAAGCCAATAGGGACCCAGAGAGAGGTGAGGAATGAAAACAGTAGGAGTCATGAAGCAAAAGGATATCAGCAGAAAAATTTTTTAGCCCTACTGAAAGGTTCTCTTTCGAAGGAAAAGTACTGCTATTACTGTATAATGGATTAGAGTGTTTTTGTTTAAATAGACTTTCCAGAGACAGTTTTTAAATACTCCTGGGTTTCAGGCATCCTACCTATGTTGTATCACACTTTAATATATTGGTGCATTTGAAAAGGCACAATGGGTCATGCACTGAAGGGTGCTCTGCCCCTTTGGTTAGACCTACAATAGCATAGTAATTAGTGTGATTTTATTATGTGTGTTATTGTTTAGGCAGTTCACACTTGGGGGAATTTTGTAGAGGAAAATGTTTTATCATCTGGCTCAGCTGTTAATATAAAGCATAAAGTCAGCACAAAGCACAACTTTTCTTCTAAGCTGATGGGAGAAAAAGATACATTTAAGTTTTATCAAGCAATATCAGGGCAAGTAAAGTGCATTTTTACTCCATCTTACTTGACAGCCTTTGAATTCAGAAGCTGTGTATTTAGATAATGAGGCATATCACCAGTTGTGACCAAGCCTTGCTCGCTGGAACTTCGTACAGATATAACTGTGCCACAAAAGTATGCTCTAATTATGCTAATCATGATGCCTTGGCATTCACTTCGAGGAGTCACTCTGCATTCATCGGCATCAAGAAAAGTGTCAGAACAGCATGCCGCTACTTGGCTACTTCCTTAATAGCCCGCCAGCTTCTGTCAAAGGCTGAGTGTCCTGTTCCCATGCAGTTTGTCTAATCTTATGAGTTCTACAATTATTTTGTCATTGTGATGGCTGAAGGGCGGTCTGCAAAGACCCTGGTGTTTTTCTAATTGTGGGTGGTATTTGGCAACCTCTAGAGTCCTAGAGGAAGATATTCTAATGTTTTTTAGACTTTAAAGGAAAAAAAAAATAGAGCATTTAATGGGGAAAGGACAAAAAAAGCAGAAAACCTCATAATCCACTGTATATGAAAATCGTTAAAATTGGTTGTCTGTTGTACAGTTGTGAAATGTATGCTTATTAATATTCATAAGCCTACTAAATTCTTTGTAGTGAAATATCCTTTCACCTGTCACAAAATAATGAATTTCCTTAAAAAAAAAAAAGAGTACGTGTCGTGGTTTAACCCCAGCCAGCAACTAAGCACCACGCAGCCGCTCACTCACTCCCCCCCATCCAGTGGGATGGGGGAGAAAATCAGGAAAAGAAGTAAAACTCCTGGGTTGAGATAAGAATGGTTTAATAGAACAGAAAAGAAGAAACTAATAATGATAATGATAACACTAATAAAATGACAACAGTAGTAATAAAAGGATTGGAATGTACAAATGATGCGCAGGGCAATTGCTCACCACCCGCCGACCGACACCCAGCCAGTCCCCGAGCGGCGATTCCCCACCCCCCCTTCCCAGTTCCTAAACTAGATGGGACGTCCCATGGTATGGAATACACTGTTGGCCACTTTGGGTCAGGTGCCCTGGCTGGGCATGAGAAGCTGAAAAATCCTTGACTCTAGTCTAAACACTACTGAGCAACAACTGAAAACATCAGTGTTATCAACATTCTTCTCATACCGAACTCAAAACATAGCACTGTACCAGCTACTAGGAAGACAGCTAACTACATCCCAGCTGAAACCAGGACAGTACGGTATTAAATAGGAAATTACTTCTGTTGCAGAATTCTACAGCATGATATCTGTAGGAGACAGCAATACATGTCATATTTTCTAGACAAACCAAATTATAAAAAAAAAAGAAAGTAGCCATTTTACAATATCTCGGTAGTTGTTCTTTCAGCATGAGACACTTTAAGTGTCTGATTTATAGAGTGCTGCATACCTATGCTCTGGAATAAAGCTCTTTTTAACACGTTTCAACCACTAATGACTTTTCTATAAAATCATATTACACTAAATCAATAATGCTTATAGAATTCCTAGAGCTATCAGTATTTCATCTTGTCCTTATGTGGGAGAGTATAAATCTGCAATTTTTGTAAAACAGCGTAATAAGTGTATTTTAACACAAGGCTTATAATAAATGCAAAGTGTATGGTAAATTGGATATTACACCAAAAATCTAACATAAAATTAAAATAACACAATAGGGAAAGGAAACCATATGAAACCAAATCCTGTTTTCGCCCAATTTAGTGACTGTGTGAGATGAAAAAATATCTGGAAAATGGGGAGAAGAGAGACAAAGCACAATCTAAGCTACTCTGACAACTGGCAACTTCATGAAGAAATATTTTCATCTCCTCATCCTCACCCTTTCTCAAAAGAAATTTTTAAACTCTGTCTCTGAATGAGAGTCCCTCCAGGAAGTACAACTCATCCCTGGAAGTTGTTGGTCTTGCCCTCCTTCCTGCTGCAAAAAGGGAAATTTTTTTTTTTTTTTTTTTCTGTATTAGGGCCCAATCCCATTCCTGATGATTTTTGTGGGATTTCTTTTCCTGTCTTGACTGCAGAATGCACAGGAAAGGCCCTTTGGCCCTTCTGAAATAACTTACACAAGAGAAAAAATATATCAAATCCTCTATATCCAGCTGAATTTTCCTCTTTAACCTTTAGAATATTATGAAAACTTTTAGAAAAATGTGGATATATTTATCTCTAAAACCAAAGGTTTCATTATTTATCTAGAAAATAATTCATTTGTGGCCTAAATGAGGATTTTTTTTTTTTTGTCTGTGTAGAGAAGTCAACTGCCAAGACAAATACAAAGAACAGAGTAGAAAAATATGTTAATCCTCAACTTATTCATCTGTACAAGAGATTTAAATGGAAATTTAATATGGATATTGCTAGATTCTGAACAGGAGCCAAACTAATTCTATAAAAGTGCTCTGTCTACATATTAACTACTGCAAACATGCAGAGATTCAATCCTATTTACTTTACTCTCAAACATCTGATAGGATTCTGCTCCTTTTTTCATAGCTTTTTTCAAAAACATCAAACAGAACAAAACTGAGCATTCAGCATTTTGAGCAACTGTTCTATTTAGTCAACTATCAGAGGTATTTCTGTGAGGATATTTTAGAGATTTCAGTTTTCCATCATTTGTTAGCCTCTTATTTGATTACAAATTTTCAATGTAGGAAGTAACCCCTAGTTAAATCAATCATTTTTTAATATTTCATAATTTCTTTTAGTTTTAACTTAACCTGTTACCAGTTAACTACTACAATGGCATTTATGTTGACGACAGATAGTATGGCATCAAATACATACAAATGTAAATATAGCAGCATATATGACTGATTTAATTAGTCCCAAATCACTTTTTTTAGTCTAGAAAAAGGAAAAAAGCATGCAGGTTGTTTTTTTTTTCTATATGACTTGGAAAGAGTTATAATTTGGTAAGTTTTGTATTACATCAAATTTTTTATACTACTAAACATAGGCAGTTATAGCATCATTAGAGCAACCCACACATTATGTTAATGTTGCATCAGAATTTTGTCATTCTGCTTGACCTGTCACAAGGGAGCAAACAAAGAACACAAGCCTCGAACTCTGTCATCATTGAACATATAATACTGCTTGGTTAAGGTTTCTGCGTAGTACAAAACAATTTTTCAAAATAAATTTCTTGGGTTTGGATAGAAGAATCATGCTTTAAAAAATCAAACAAAAATTAATAACAAATCAAAAGTGAAAGGTGTATGCAAATTGTAAAAAAAAAAAAATGGATGCAGCTCCACTAAGCAAGGAAAGTAATGTCAAAGTCTCTAGAAGATGGCAGGAAGCTGACAACACTGGATAGAGGGCTAGAAACTGTATTTAGAATTAGATTTCTCTTTTCAGTCCACTTGCTTGGGCATGTTTCTCATGAAAATCACGACCTCGCTCCTCCCAGTGCACAAGGTTGTGTTTCAAACACAGGAAATCCCACAGGATAGCTGACTTCTGGACACAGTCAAGGAAATTTTCTACTGTGTCTGGAAATTTCCCTAGTATCTTTTCCCCAACTTTTTTGCCTTCTCTGTCCTAGTGAAACAAGTCTGTCTAACAGATGACATGATGTGGCAACATCCTTAGGAAAGCAGAAATCCCCCTGTCCTTCAAATCATCATCACCACCATCCTGAGTTCTCAGCGTTCCTCCTCAAACGCCAAAACCTGCTTCAAAGAGGGAGGTCTATCCACAGCAATGTTACAGTCATAGTGAAGGCTTAGAAAATAAAAGCACCCCACAGGGCATCCACTGGTCACTTCATATACCATAAGGGTGAACTGCTCAGAGCTGTGATGCAGCAACCTGAATTTTTATTGCACTGTGCATTTTGTATGCACAGTAGCAAAAAATATGCAAGTTTTAGCACATTTCATAGAGAAAATAAGCCCTTACCATATTTCAGTGTGTGTGATGCATGCAGACCAAAGAGAAACAGATGTCTTGTGTTCTCCTTGAGGCAGCCCAGTCCTATAAGTATATGGTCCCATAAATGTTGTTTATGCAAGTACTTTTCTTCTTGTATCATTTTCAGTTTACTGTTGTAATAGGTAGACAGTATGAAGTTCACAAGGCCTTAATTAATGTTGAAAGACACAGTAAATACTTTTAAATAGCAAAATGATTGGACTGAATGTTTGTAGAAAATCAAAGGACATCAAAACAGTGAAAAGCATGGAATTCATTTAATTAAACATATGGACCAACATAGGATCAACGGAATGCAATGGTCACATTACATGCCAGTCCCAAGGCAGACTTACTTGGATGCACTGTACACCATGCTGTCGAATTGTTTTCCACATTATTTTCTATATCTAAAAGAAGCTGCAGTAAGATTGTCATCAAGCTATTGTATTTATGAATTATGCCTTTTTTATAGGAACCTTCACTCTCACTCTGCAGTATTATTTTTGCAAAGCAGTTTTCCATGACTCTCTAAGGAACATATACATAAAACAGTAAGTTTATACTGGCTTTTTGGCTGCTACTTCAAGTTTATGGCAAATATGTACATGTATCACAAGCTTGTTAATATATACACAGCTATATATCGTTATAACAACTACTACAACAAATAAGTGTAACTCATTAAATAGCAGATAAGAAGATCATGTTTCCAGTATAGCTTTGTATACAATTTTTTTTGACAATCCGTAGATAGTTAGCTTTGAAATAAAAATTCATATGACAAACACTACATAATTTCCCAATTTTTAAAACAGTTTTCCTATCTTTCCCCACAAATATGGCATACACATAGTAAGGTTCCAGTCCATGAGGCCATTCTTCATCAAATGGCTGCCTACAAAATTTGAAGAGATCTACCGTCATGATCTCTTTGTAATGCTCAGAGAGACCCCCAGAGAAAATTGTAGGTATGTCACACAAAACTCATTTTATCTAGATCCACATTACTGTATCCTAACATGGATAGCTGTGTACAGACTGAACATTGCATCTGGAGTGATTGCCTGGTATTATTAAAAAAACAGAAACTCACATGCATTTATTTATGCTAACACTTCAGAGTGCAAGTGTTTGCAGGAACATGGAGGGATGCACAGGGCTGCGTGTTCCAGCAGAGCTGTAAGTGAGAGCACAGGCAGTGCAAGTCCCTTTAAACTTTCTTTTAAGAACATCCTGTGAGTGCTTGCTGCCTTAAGCCTTTTAAATGAGCAACATATAGAGAATGAAGGTAGGAGTTGGTATAACTGATTTTAAAAAATGAGCTTAAGCATGACTTAATTATACTAAAAGAGCTATTTTCAGTATAGCCCCTTTTTAATTTTACTTAACATAGTGTGCAGTAGTCACAAATGTGTGAGAAAGGATGATGTTTTGTGCATCATCCACAAGTATTTTATTCACGATCCTATAAAAGCTCTCTTTTACATCTGGCCTTTCAGTTTCTGAGTCAAATAGTTGTATTCAAACAAACAGGATGCTTACATGTTATGAAGATGGGCAAATATTGTTTTAGTAATAAATGATATTGAATGTAGTTTTCTTATGAGGAAAAAAAAAAAAATTCAGAATAGCTCTTGTTGAGTAAGTGTCCTCAAGGTTATCTCAGTGTAACTGAGTGCTTCTCTATAGGCAGCTGGTGTTCAAAACCTTTAGAGATTGAAGGTAAGTCTTTCTCTCACACTCTCACTTCTAAATTATAATTAAATAATATTCCTGGTAGCATTCATTGAGTTAACTCTCAACAGCTTTCTGTTAGAAGTCAGCTGGTGATTGACATAAAAGCTACTGCAGGTCCAATTCAATATCTTTTATCTATAGCTTTCAGGTTATCAGCTAAAATAATTATGAACATTTGTGGGCATAGAAATAATTGTTTTTACTCTGCTTGAAAATGCAACACTACTTAAAAGGAAAAAAAACAAACCAACTCGATGTGTCTTGGTAGTTTGAAACTTCCATGCCACTCAAGTCCCACATTTCAAGTTCCTGACAAGTTCCTAACTCTGCCATTCTCAGCAACTCTAGTTCAGATCCTGGTTTCCATAACCTGGGTGTGTGAATCAGAACATACACGATAAACTGAATTTACTTAAAACCAATTTTAAAGAGAATTTTCCTACCCAATATTCAGGTAGGACTATTCTGGCTGTGGTTTGATCTAACTAAGTATAGCTAAATTAAAAGCAATTTTTAGTAAGCTGAGCTTCATGTTGTCTCTTGTAGATGCTTGTCTGAGCAAGAGGCTTTTACTTCCCCTCCTCAGTTTGGAACTGGAGGTCCCAGCTCAAGGTGGAAGTTTCAAATCCCTCTTGGCTCTCTATGAAAACTCATTTAGAAGACTTTCCTGGGGTATGGGTGAAATTCCCCTTCTCTTTGAACAATGAAAAACACTTACTAACTTTAACAAATACAGATATATTTTTTAACTACAGATATTCAAACATTAGCATTTACAGCTTTCAAAATATAACAACTTTTCTTTGTTATTACCACCAAATTGAAAAGAAGAAGGTACTAAATTATGATTACAGGATAACAGGCAAAGGTCCTGAAGTCCTACAATGCCTTCAGGGTTCACTGGATTGTGAACAAACCTTGTCTCCAGAGTCACAGAATCTCAACTGACTTCTGTGCACACCATCATAGCTGGAGCAGCCAGGACCAGACTGGCCATCTCCGTACCATGTATTGTGCCGACTGAATGATCTCTGGCTTAATGCCTATCCCCCTACTCTTCACAGCTTTCCATTTGCACACCATGCCATCCAGTTTAGCAGCTTTGCCTCCTGTACTCAAGAGACCTTTATATAACCTAAGGTCCATTTCAGACCAGTGCCATCTTTCATTGAGGAGAGGAGATCCTACCTGTATCATCAGATTTCATCAGCTCAAGATCTATTGCTACAGAACTTCAAAGTTACAGTGCAGATGTCTGCTCCTGACCTACACTAGCAATACTGATCTGGGGACACAGCTGCAACTACAATTCAGGGCAATTTATCCCTCACTGAGAAAAGATTTGGGGCTTGGGAAACCAGTGTCAAGATTGTGTCACATAGATGGCCAGCAATGAATCCACAGCTTTGCATTAGGGGCCAATATTCAAAGCCTTCGATGGGAACCTGTTCCAGTATCAATTAAAAAGTTATTTTCTTCTGCAACTTTATGACTTAAATTGTGTAGATCTGGAGCTCCCATCTCTGTTTCTAGAAGTTAACTTTCCTGATGATCTTGCTCCAGGACGATCAAAAATATTGTTTGTCTTCTTCCCAGCTTATCCAACTGGTTGCAAAACCATCATCCTTCTTCCTCCCACAGCTGTGTCTGCTCCATACAAAGGCTTCCTCATACCTCCCTCATTCATTTGCCATTGCGCTGAAAGTATGGGGTTGGCTTTTGTGTATATACATATAGAGTTGCTTTTTGTTGTTCATCCATGTGGTTTACTTCGGGAGAGCTTCTTTACAGCGTGGAAAGTTTCAGTGTCTTAGAACAATACTGATCGTATCTAGAATGTGCCTTGGAGTACAAGACAGAACATATAGGGTTGGCAGCTATAGTGTAAAAACATTGTAGGGCTATAAACGTAAAGAATATGTCTGGGTCATAGACTGTTGAAAACACATCCTATCAAATGCACCCTATATTCTTGTCGCATGTCAGTTTGTCTTACTCCATACCTGCTACTCCAAAAAATGAACTGACACATTTGAACAAGTGGATGAAGAAACCAAGGTCATGAAATGGGAGAGCCAAACCAACAGAGTAGATATTCTGCCTGCATAAGGTCTCTTACTTGGACAAATTTGCACTTTTTTCAGTACCAGGCAATCTTGGAATTGTGACCACAGTATATTCTCCTAACAAGTCTGCCTGAGTTTGCAGACAGCCTTTGGCAGGAGGATGGGCAGCAGCTATGCGCAATATCGTTTCTTGACAACATATCCCTCACTAGGCCAGCTCACAATAATAATTTTCTAATTGTTTTCTACTGTTATTCAGGGCCTTATCTGGCCCAAGGGATTTGAAATGGCCTGCTGATGACTGATGCCAGATAACTGAAATACATATATCCACTATAGGTCGCAGACTCAGTTGCCTGCCTCTGAAGCATTTGATTCCCCCATCGAATATGGTAAGGTTTTCGTCTCCCTGATTTCAAATTGCTAAAGTGGGCACATCAAATAATTGAATTGCATTATATTTGGACACACAAATATTCCCATTTGGAAATATTTGAGCAAGTTCATCTTTTGTACTCATACATGACACTACATTGAATGCATAATTTAGTACTTATTTTCAGAACAAATAGCCTGGAAAAATTGCATGCACAATTGATAGTAATTTGAGTGTGCAATCTGAGGTTGGAGCTTATTAACATATTCATTCTATCTAAGCTCTGTGTGCAAATTCAAACCATACTGTCTTTTAACAAAGATTATACCAGGCAGCAGAAACAGTCTGAACTTCAGATCAGTGCATGGTACAACTCAGAATGAAATGCAGGAATAGATCACCGTGAAGTGCAAAGGCAATTATTTTAATTGACCATACAATGGAGTTAAAATTTTTTGAAAATATTTTATGGAAAACAGATTTTATTTTCATGATGAGTAGAAAATTATTTCATAATTCTGCAAAACTTTTAATGGTTTTGTCTGGAGCATTCACACCAAAACCAACCTAGCTACAGTAGTAAAAACTTATACAATGAACTATTGTAGTTTTAGATTTAAAAAAAAAAAATTAAATTAAGTTGTAAATTGGAGAACCACAGTGTCTTTAGGCTGTCAGTCTCCTATGTTTATGATTAAGCAAAGGTTTATATTCACCATGCACACACAGTTCATGCAGCAAATTTGGGCACCTTTTAATACCAAACTTGATAGCATTCATCAAAATATGCATATAGGTCTGCTTCAGGACTGTTGGTGAATTAAGAGCTAAATCATCATCCAGAAAGAAAAGTCATAATTGCTTTTTCCCTTTACAAGAAATCAGAACTACAGAAATATAAATATGGAGATCTTGATACAAAGTGGGCATACATGCACAGAATGAGAAAAGAGGCCTCTCATATGGAAGAGGATTCCTTAGACATCTGTCTTGTGTGAGGGCAATGGCATCATACAATTTTCTTAATTACTATCTATGAAATAAAGAGAGCATAGTAACAGAACATACATATGCAAAAAGAGTATATTAATATTTACGAAATGTTCCCTGTGTACATATACACATATACAAAACCATGAAATCTTAAATAAATAACTGACAAATCAAGGAAACTGCTAAAAGTATAAATTCAGTATGAACCAAGGTTATATATTTAATAGTATGGTTTTTCAGAGTATGTCTCTCAGTGTTGATGCATTACATAAGAGGATTTGACAAGGTTACAATTTGTGTTACTAATGGAAATTATTTTCAAGAATTAACCTTTAGGCTATAAAGAATGGCAGATATTAAAATATTCTCAGATGAGTATTTGAATTGAAAATTTCTATTCATTTTTGCTCCCCAACAGAACTTCCATCCTGCATTGCAGTGTGTCATACACACAATTGAATTCTTAACAGCTGCCATTCAAGGGAGCTGCAGAAGACCATTTGAAAGTAATATTTTGCTCTGTGTGACATCTCATTTTTTTCTCCTCAGAAATCATTTTTTTACACACCTAGTAGTCTTCCTAACAGGAAACCAGTTCTGCCTGTCATTTTGATTGGGGAGAAACCTTGTTTTCCAGGTCACTTGCTTGAATTCTGGAGACAAGATATTCATGAGGGACCTGTGTGGGGAATTTACATCTCAGTGGAGAGTTTTCCTCTCCATTTGTCAGCATGCGAGGTCAGTGAGCTGCTCTCTTGTCAGAGGGAAGATAATGGTTGCTGCATTGCCTCCTGCTTATTACACACTCAGTGCATCTGACCTTCATGTGAGACCCCCAAAGAATTCTGATTTTTGGCTTTAATCATACCCTAACTCAAGCCCCTTTTCCCACAGACCTACAATCCGTGACTTTGGGTAATACTTCCTTTTCTGACTGCAATCATATTTTAACATATGAATCCTATTGCTACATATTCCTTCATTTCACAAAAGAATAAGACACTTCCATTTATTGTTATTTCAGTGGAGACACACAGTGTTACTACAGTCAAAACTGTAATATACTCTTATTATTTGTTAACACTAGCAGCTTCCTTTAAGCACTACTATATCAGTTATTTATTTAAGCACTACTATATTAATGATTGGAATCATTATTTCTACCTCCATCCATTTTTCTGAACTCTTCTAGTTTAAAAAAGATAATAGTGCATGTTTTTACTCTGAGCTCCTGAATTTAGAAAAAAAACTGTATACTGATTAGTATAAATCTGTCACCATCTTATAATCTGTCATGATTTCATATGCTAAGTGCTTCTCATGTTAAATACACAACAAAGTTAGTGGCTACAAATATGAATACTGAGCTTTGATGCTATTAAGGCCTGATCTAACACCTATTAAAGTCAGTAACCACAAGATGGACATTTTATATTACTTGGCTTTGGATCTGTCCCTTAATTCATAGATACTATCAGGTTATTATGTGAACTGGCAAGTTAACTTTACAATGGCAATGAAGACTATATGACCAATGCCATGACAATCTCATTATATGGTGCCACAAAAGCACATTTAAGATTCAAGTATCTCTATCACATGAAAGAGATTTCATGAGGAGGAACTGCTTCGTGTAGATATGTAAATGACCAAGTGATAGGGTGGTTTTGGAGTAAAATTAAATAAGGTTTCCTGAGTTGGGACACTTGAGGGATTTTCATGGCAAAAAAATGATCTTGAGCTTTTCAAAATTTTATTTTAAAATCCAGTCTTGATTGCTTCATTTTTCTAGTCAATACAGGTGACACAGTGTCATTCACTGGAAAATGTTATGGTTAAGCAATCCAGTTCCTGCCTGTCCTCTGCAGTAGTACTGTCAGCAGCGCCACACATTCATAGCATGAATGACTCTCCTCTCCAGTTAGTCTGTCTTCAATGTAAATAGTTCCATGTATTCAAGAAAAAGAGATTTTAAAGGACATATAAGCAATAACAATTGAGGAAATGAAGGTGAATAGTAAATGTGGGGACAGTTGACTTATATACACAAATTTTCAATTAATTTTTAGATTTCCTTTTATAATAAAAACAGTCAGAGACCTAAGCCCCAATTTTAAATTAATCAATAAAAAAATAATTCCAATTATTCCTGATAATAATATTTTGTAACTCTTCTGTTCATTTGAAAAGTTCAGTTTGTTCTCCGCAGCTACGTATTGGGAAATTATAAATGTCTTTTAATATATGTCGCACTGAATGTTATCTAAGTCAGAAAACTGAGCCAGGCAGGTTATTGGCCTGTGCTGCTGTGAGGATGCCTCAATATAAGATAAGTCTTTGGTGAACACTATCCTTTGTCACAAAACCTTTTCAGAAATCAACAAACAGTTACATCTTAAAAAGCAAGAACATATACATAGTTCATGTTCAAAATCCTACAACCTACTTTCCAATCTGATTTGGCTCATCTACAGTCTGGACAACAGCTGAGCTGAAAGACCTAAAAATCTTGAATAGCACTGGAGTTTGGGAAAGATAGAAGGAAAAAATATAGCATGCAATCCCATCTCTGGTTCATAGTTGAATTCCAAAATCTAAAAACACACTGTTGGGGGATGAAAAAAATCCTACTCATAGCTGAATTGGTTTATATGTCTTAGAATTATTGTAAGATGTTCAATTTGCACAAATATTATTGAATTTGAATAGGTCTTTTAACTTAGTAAGTGACAGGAGTCTGAAGAGTCCATGGTATTTACTTTTCAGAGAATGCGTGAGTATCTAATACAATAGGCAAAATGCCACTGAAGAGAAATACAGATGTATCTGAAAAAAATGAACAAACACAATAACAAGACTTCAACAAGAAATACAGTGTCTTTGTAAGTCAGTATAACAGTAAGACTGCTATTTTGCATTTGAGAATATCAGTTCATGTCTTTATTTTCTTGCAATTATTTGAAAATAATCTGGATAACTTTACAATCAAGGTATTTCCTCTTGGCTCCCTGGTATACACCAGGCTGCCTGAGGAGATGATCGACATCCTAAGGTGTCCACAGCATAATCAGTCTGAAGAGCCTCCAGTATTAAAATTCTAACTAATGATAATCAAAAAGAAACAAAAACAATAACAAGGTTGTGTAAGAAAGCCAGCAGATAAAAGGTTATATCTGATTTAATGGAACAGGTAGATGATTTGTCTATATGCTGCTAAAATGTATCCCCAAGGTATGTGTCTTTTACATGAGACAAAGAGACTCTCCAGGTGTGTACTAGTGCAGAATTGACTGAACTGTACCCAGAGAAGACACCTGCAATTATTCAGTAAAAACTGTTCATGTAGATGTAGAAGTGATCACATAGGACAGCACAGATAGATGTTTGGTATGTAGTTTATAGTAGCCAGTAGCGATGAATGATGCATGTGCTGGCGTGGTCATGCAGGACCATAGGCCAGAGAGGTTTTAAGAAGTGGTCAGAAAACATTTGGGGGAATATCACCTGATCCAGGTGAAGACTTTTGCTATGGAGACCCCTATCATGATCTGGTCTACAATCAACCATCCCGTCTGTCTGAGATTTCATTCCTCATGCAAACATTGTTCTATGCCAGCATCACAATATTTTTTAATGAGTACTGTCTGAATCTCTGGGCAACGGCAGATGCAATCAAATACTAGCAATAGTCTTGCTTAAAACTTAATTATTTTTATAATCATTTAGATAACAAAGCATCGGCTAGATGGCAAGAGAGGAAGTTGTAGCAGAGTTCTGTTGAGATGCATTGCAAGTCCTGTGTTTCAATAAAATATCATCCTGATGGCAGGGAATGAGCAGTTAGGCGAGAGAGGTTCTTCTGACAGTGGGATGTCAGGCAGTATGTGTTCCCTGCATTATTGCTGAGAGTAAGTAAACATGTCAACTTACGGCATCATGTAAGAAAAGAGAGCTTGCCCACTGGGCTAGTTTTCCCAAACTCTCAGCCCAACTCCTTAAAACAGTTTTGCAAACTCTCAGACCAACCTTGGAGTGCATCACTGATACAGTACAACTTTTCTGAAAGTGTTTTTTACAGTAAAGGACCAAGGGGGTTTGAAATGACTTATCCTCTTAGAAGCGGTAAGAGAAAGAATATTCCCCTGAGGTCTGGCCAGACCATATTATGTCTAATGAATTTCAGAAGGTAGGTTAAGCCACTATAATTGCAGGGGGCATAGAATGCATATGCTTTTTTCCCTATTGTTTATCTGAACCTTTCAGGACTTTTTAAAAGCCCTGAAGTCACATAGGGCTCTGTTATGCCCCAGCCACAGGTGCACACACTTTATAAATGCCTCTTCTGTGCAGTAACTTACTGGATAAGACATCAGACAGTGGTCTAGACACACACATGGAAGCCACAAAATTCCTACTTCTGCATAACTTAAGAGGAACAGACCAATACCATTGTCACTTGGAAAGAAAAAGTGCTTCTGGAAAGCAAATTGGGTAAGCTTCTGACTTACTTCAGCTGGGCTTTATTTAGTTGTGTTTCTTATTATGATCTCCAAAGTGCACTTATGTCACAACCATGGTTTTTTCCTAACACCAAGATAAAACTTCTCTCAAAAAGAGTGCTGGTTCCTTTGCCTTTGGATGTCGTAAAGAAAGATGTGAATGGTTACCGCCATACTCCTGACATAATAAGTAGTACCAGAGAACTGGACAGAAAAAAATGCTTAAAAAATGTATTTAAACAGCCACTAAGGCATGAACTAGGCAAAATAATAAATTCTATGTTTTGTCAAAGAGTGTTCAATATTCTACATCTTTACAGTCTGGGGCATAAAATCCTTTCTGCAAATAAACCATGACCCATGTTAACTGAAAAACTCTGTTCAAAAAGAGTTTTTATTCCTCAGCAGATTTTCCATGAGGAGAGGACCATTTTAGAGTTATTTCAATATTTCCAAAATAAAAAGTTATTGTCTAACAAATTAATACCTTTATTGCTAGCTAATGTCTCATGGGTAATAGGTGGGAAATCATGAGGAACCTTCCCTAAATACAGCAGGCCTTCTTGATAATAGAGTTTTGCTTTTCCACTGAATCTTTCAATATGACAAACAAACGAAGTGCAAAGCAACACAGACAAGAAGGCCAATTCATACACCAATGTAATATACAGGAAGAATGTGCAGATGTTTTTTAGAAATAAAATAAATCAAAAGTATAAGAAGAAAGGTAGACCTATTTATTAGGACTGAAAAAATATTTGGAAGAAAAAACAGTAGAAAAATTACTTGTGAGTACAGAAATATTATAGTAAATACTGTGCTACGGAAAGAGTGAGGACTTGATGTGTGAAAATGACAACCTTTTTCTGACCAGAGGAAATGTCTGCTTTGCACTGAACATTGATAACTTGTTTTTGCAATTATATGCTTCCATGTGACACACTCTCTTTTCCTCAGCAAAATGCCATGATAGGAGCACTATCCCAATAACTGGCATCCAGAGTGAGGCCTGCCTGACACTCTGTGGACATCCATGTTTGTCCTACATTTCCCCTTTTCCAGTGACCACAAGCACCCCATATCACTTATGGTTGAGCATAGAGCCAAAAATGAGAAATGAAACAATAATAACTCATTCTCAAGTGGCTTTTAGAGCTCTGTAGACAACTAAACGTATTAAGATTGTCCTACTGAAGGACCAGCATAATGAATAGAAGATGAAATGCAAAAATCTGCTCTGGCAAATCCTTAAGTCTCCCATGCATCTTACAGCTTTATGCATTAATGCATTTTTAATACACCTCTTCCCTTTTGTGATTAGACTTGTCAGAACTGGTGCTCCAAGATCACTAACAACTCAGTGGGCCAGTGACAGATTTTCAGAACAAGTCCTCCATGTGTGCAAATGGAAAAGCTGCTAGCAAAAGAAAAGCCATTAGATTATTGTTACATATGCATTCTGCTTTTATATTTTTGTCATCCTATGAAGCACTACAGTTCACTAAACAACTACTTATGTATATACAAAAAAATAGGCAGCTGTTTTTCATCTTCCTAACCATGCTAAACTAAATGAACAAGGGCAGTGAGTTTGACAGCTATTTTAACATTCAGCTGTGTTAGTTCTGTAATGGAAGCCTTTCTATTGTTTGGGTAAGACCACAAGTGAGGATTTACTATCCAGATCTCCTATTCCTGTGTGACAATCACTGAGAGTCTGTCCAAACTGGCAACTTGTAGCTATGACAACTGACCTTCAAGATCATTTTTTCTTTTCCCATTATTAACCATTTAGGTGTTATTTAATGTGCCAATAGGGCATCTTCACAGTTTCTTAGCACATAGTTTTTTGCCCTTAAAGTGAAAACTTTTCATGACCACATCAATGAAATCTGCTCTGTAAATGCATGGAAAAGAGCAATAGTGCTCCCCTTATCTCTATACTCTCTGTGCAGGGATGACTTGCACATAAGGAATTGCTTCTTTACAAAAGCTGAAGGTATTGGCTCATGAAATTTATTCCTAAAAGAAGGATTGGTGCTGAAGCAGCCAAAGAATCATTTTTAGGAGGTGAATCTGTGACTTAGGGATTTGATTTTTTCCTGTCAAGTCAGTGTTATTCCCTGGAGCAGAGAGAAAAAAGTTGTTTTCTGACAAGCTGTACACTTCTCAGACATTTAGACAGAAGTCAGACTCATAGAAAGTGCATTATACTTTTTGCATTTCTGGATTTGCTACTGGGAGATGTTTATAAATCAGAATAAATTTTTAGTATTATATGAAGAGTGTGACTCATATTTCCACTGCATTGGGCTGGAAGGGGGGAACTGAGGAGAGAAAAAAAAAAACAGAAGAAAAACTCCACACAAGGGTAAGGTTGGTTTTCAGAAAACCACCAAAAATTCACAATTCAGATGAGAATCAATAAAAAATTCACAAGAGAAAATTCATTAACTGGTCTCCTAAGTGCAAAAAACCAACATCTTGATGCTTACAGAACATCAGCTCCACACTGTCTGTCCTGAAGAAAAGATCTATAACATTCTCATTTTTCTCAATGTCGAATAAATACACCAAAAAACAGGAGAGAAAGGCCTTCAGATGACAATGGGTTATTTTGCTTCAACTTCTAAAACTGTAGTCCAAATAATTATGCATATTTTTATGAAATTCAGTAGGACATCATAGCTTCTTGATACCTTTTCTATAGTAAAAATGCAGGGTTTCTCTGTATCTGTATTTTTCAGGAATCAAAACTTTTAGGAAACTGACTAATCCTAAAATAGTTCTGTTATCAATTAATATGTATAATATATTGAAATAACCAGGGAACTGCTAAAGTTCTGTGTACAGCCCCCATCAGTTAATATTTAAAATAA
The DNA here is from genome assembly GCF_947461875.1 of Haliaeetus albicilla. Taxonomy (NCBI): domain Eukaryota; kingdom Metazoa; phylum Chordata; class Aves; order Accipitriformes; family Accipitridae; genus Haliaeetus; species Haliaeetus albicilla. The sequence goes on from NC_091516.1 coordinate 5,482,690, forward strand.
GGAAACAATAACTAGATGTGATTTAGGGTTTAGGAATAAACTATTAGACAATGGGGCTTTGCAAATAGGTAGAATGTTTATGTCAGGAAAGGTAATGGATTGTGGTCTGATCAACAAACCTTGAAGAACCGCTTGGAACTGCCAAGACAGAGTAAGAAGAAGGTAAAAGGTAATTCCTACAGGGGGAGATCACAACCACCAGCTCATTGACTGCCTACTCAAATGATACCACCTACTCAAAAGATGACAATGAAGGAAGAAGACAGAGTCTGCGCGCTAATTTACATGAGAGGCTGAAATTTACATGAGAGAAGAAAGAACCAATCATTATGGGAAATAATAATGAATATGTATTACTTAAGTACATAAATGTGGGAATTTTTGAGACAAAGGTGTGTTGTCTTGAGACAGGCACCCATTCATGCACATCAATGAAATTAATTTGAAAATACCTCAACTCTGTGTGTTATTGGCTTGTACACCGGGAAAACGAATCTGGTTTTAGGACAGCAGTTCAAGCTGCAGAGGTGCAGAATAGCTGTGGTAAAATCATTAATACGTATTTTATCAGGAGAGTGAAAATCCTGTAGTTACTCACCAAAGGAAAAAGCTAAGAAATTATTTCTCAAAGACACCTGTATCACTTTGGGGGGCCTCTTCTCAGTGTGTACCACAGACACTCCTTTGCATGGTAGGTGCTCATGTTAAAAAAAAAAAAAAGTGTAGATACAAATGAATGTACATGGTCAAAGGTTACAGGAATATAGCATGCAGAACATTTAGCAAAGAGGCAATTAAATCTGTCCTAGCTGCCCTTGTGTGGTATTTCATCCTACATGCTGTAGCTGTATATATTACATATTTAACCAAGTACAGAATATTTATGTTCGTTTGTTCATTTTCCTACAAAGCAACTAAGTCAGAAAACATAAAAACCAGGCAAATTGCAGAGTAAAATGAGGAAGAGGGATTTCTATAAGATTCCAAAACAGGTAAGAAAAGTACTTATTCCACAAAGTGTTCCAAGGTACTGAGGAGTAAAAAAGATAAAAATGCATCTTGCATCAATCAGGTGAAAACTGTCAACATTAAAGTTACTTTCAGTTGATCTTATCTATCTGAATTTCAGTCAAGAATTTGCTGCAATGTTGGAAGAGAAATCATTAGCTAAGCAGGAGTAGATGGAAATCAGTAGCAGAACTCTGGTTGTGAGCAAGGAAGATGGTGATGGTTATACTGAAAGAAGAAACACAGAGCGACAGAAAAAGCTCTGTAAAATCATAGAAATAATAGTAATTAATAAAAATTAGTTTCTAATGACTGGATGTGGCCTCATCTGAAATATTGGGTAAGTTCTCGTCACTCAGGCCTGGGGGAGGAGGATGAGTAAAAAAAGGAAAGAGTAAACTAGAGGAGGTACAAAGCAATGTCTCCTCAGGTCAGAGGGAGGTGGTAAAATAGCATAGTTGGTTCAGTCCAGCTGAATTAAAGTTGGGAAAATCTTTGATTATCAGTAAGCTCCAGGGAGAATAAATTACTAAGCTAAAAGGGTAGTGCTGACACATATTTAGGAATCAGAAAAAAATAAATAAAATCAAATCTGCCGAAACATATGATTCTAGAAAAAGTAATGAAGGCAAGAAATTTAATATGGTCTTGCAGTAGTATGATTTCAGACTGCAGTGACCAAAAGAGGCCAGTTTCAGTCTGAAATCCCATGTCACATGGGAGGATAATATCCTGATCACTGTGGTAACAAAAGATGTAAAGTTGTTAGATTACATTTTATTTTGGCAAATGTACCAAATGAGTATGAGATAGGAAAAGAAATAGCTTCATATTTCTGGCATTAAAGAGCAAGAAAGAGTTAAAATATGCCAAAAATGCTTGTTGAAGTATAAAAGTCAGTTTCTGAAGTAGTTAACTGAATCGTTGTTCAATACATACAGCATCTAGTTGCGTATTGTTACAGTAGTCCCATAAATCTGTATATACAGTCTCTTCAGCTTTCTTTATACATAAGTGAATATGGTTATGATTTAAAAAAAAAAATCAACCTATTTTTTCTATTTCCTTTGGTTTTGTTACTGACAAATGAGCTAGCCAGCAACTTTACAGGCTGAGTAAAGGTCTGTGTAATGGTGTAAAACCAGAAAATGAGTGAATTCGGAAGTAGACATTGTTCCACATTTTCTAATCCCTGCTTAATCTATTTTACAACTGCAAACCTCTGGCTTTCTGATGTGCAAAGTGTACGCGTACATAAAAATGAGTCCTGAAAGATTTATATTAATGGCAACTGACATTGTTAAAGGAGAATTGTTGATATTTTCTTGCCAAAATAATTAATAACAATTACTGAAAAATTATTACCTCTGTTACAGAAAAATTTTAGGAATTTTAATTTGTACCGGGATTAAGCTTCTTTGGTAGCTGTTTTATCATTGTTATACCATCTTTATTCCTGCTGTGACAATTTAGGACTTGGCAGAGCTTTGTGATTCATGACAGCTTTTTTTCTATACTCTTTTATCTTCAAACAAAATTTAATAGATATTTTTTCTTAACATAGACTAATCATAGTAATGGTGATTTTGGAGCAAATGAAGTGATAAAATGAGATTTATATGGCTTCTTTTTTTTAGATAACCATTATAGTGATTAGTCTATATTAAGACTAAAGCATGTCTGAAATTTCATTTTAAGATAAAATAATGTACAAAAGAAAAAGAGGAGAAAACCTACTTTGAATCACAAAATTCTGCCAGTTCTCAAATTATCACAGCAGGGTAGAGATACTGTTTCCCAAAGCTAGCAGGGCACCTTAGGCAATTTTTTACAGGGAGAGAAAAAAATAGCGCAGAGACACACACACACTCTTAAAACTGTAATTTTTTGATCGTGAGAGACTTCATAACACATTACTAGTCTCATGAGCCATTGAGTCCTGGGGATTCATAAATGGACTCTGAAGCCCTCAACTACTAAATTCTTGTTCTGAATAGCTTGAGTTGCTCAGGACAAGATGTCCTTACCATCCAATGACTGTTTGGTCAACTGTGTGAAATGAATTGGTGGCCTCAGTTCAGTTCCTAGTGGACAAGTAATTACTGCTGCTGTTGACCTGCGGGCTCTTTTTCACTCCGTTACACAGGTACAAACAAGTAACTCTAAGTGAACTGAACTAGTGTAAATGCAATTAGATTCTGGCTCTTTGGTGGCCTGTTACAAGCCTGTGTGCCAAGTTTCATGCAGTTATGTCAACATAAGCATTGCCCACATTGTCCAGCGTAAGCAAGGATGTCCACAGTGTTACACAGAGTTTACACTGTTAGTAATCTTGCTGTAGAGTTACAGGACAGGCTAGGAAGAGTCTTCACAGTCTACAATATGTAATGAGGATGATGGTGGTTAGCATCAGCTGTTATGTGCACACTGTTCAGAAGAATAAAACACAATCTGAATTATATTGATAGACATGTGAATTCAGGATTACACTGTAATAACCCATGAACTTTCACTGTGAAGAAATCATTATTTTAATTCACACATAAGATACTGGGTATGAGAGTAAAGATATCTTTAAAATATTAGAGAAAAAGGGATATGGGATCCGTTTTTTGTCTAATTTATTCAGATTAGAATATGCATGAGTAAAAGCACACCCATGTACATATATTTTGAACTGTTGCCTTCCTGAATAGAAATGGATTTATGTAGCTTTTGAAATTATAAACTTAGCACTTTCAGAAAGCAAAATTAATTTCTTACCTATCAAAAAGTTAGAGATAATTAGGAAATGCTCTTTAATCAATTTGTTGGGGGCAATCCAATGTATTACAAAAGATGCGATGCAAACCAAAAAATGTAAATCAGGCAAGCACCTCTTATCTCCCTAACTCCAAAGCCCATTGGTGTAAAGGCAAACGTAACAGGATATTCATAAGTAGACTGAATAGGAAGTTCCTGGTACAGTTTTTCAGTTAACATGCTGAAATTTGTCAATCCTAAATGAGCAGTTTTCAGGGAAGCCTAGGGAAAAGAAACCCGTCCTGACCAGACAACAGTTGGGAACCTGGATTCAAAGGCTTGCTCTCTTTGATAAAAAGCAGATACCTGAATCTAGACTACTTATGCAAAATGAAAACCTTAAACATTAGGCTATTCTTTCATTAATCTCAATTTGCTCCTGTTGGTACTACTCTCCTTCAAGAGAAACAGCTGAAAGGACAGGGAATTAGCGCTCAGTCTTCCAAAGCCAGGTGAGAACATGAATGGCCATAGGAGTACCCTAATTCCTTATTCTACACTGCACTCTACCTCTCTCCTTTTAACCTACCAGTCCCAACATTTTGTAAGGTTTTCGCCTTGCCCATCACATGGGATGGAAACACTTTTCATCTCACACATTCGCAGGATGAGAAAGTGTGTTCTTCTTGCCTGCCACAAAACATACACAGAGATTTAGCCACAGGTAGCACAAGCTGCCTCATCGAAGCGTGCGTGGAGCCGAATGTGTTAACAATGCAGTAAGTGCCTTCAGTGCCTTTGTTAATAGAGGTTTAAGTCTCAAGCTTGACGTTATTTGAATGTAGTTCTCTGTGGTTTAATTACTATCATTATTATTATAGATACAGTAGTAATTATCTCTTCTTACTGTCTCATTATGTTTTGATCAATTCACATAAAAGTTTACTGTAAATATATGGTTAGGTAACATTAAAGAAAACATATAATTATGGAATATATAATCAAATACCTTCTAAACAGTTGCATGTTTTCCAACAATTAAATGCTTTTAAAATAAATAATTGTTTTTAATAGGCAAGATGCAGCTTTTGAAGCAATGAATATATAAAGCTTTATTTGTTGACCTCAAATTACTTTACTCCAGTTATATTGATAGCATCTAGGTTTCTCAAAAACCTGCTGGCACAAAATCTTTTCAGCTTTATTAATGATTCAGATGGCAGTTTCTGAAGAGACAAGTCCCACAGAGAAGGAGCACTTGATTAATGACCTGGAAACACTTTTCCTTTTCAGCTGATTAAATAAAATTGACTGGATTTTTACATTTTTATAATAAAATGACCTGCAGGGCTGAGATGACACAGTGAAAGCAGCATGTTCACTCTTCAACAGATTTTTATTTTGTCACTTGTAAAAATGAAAGGGCTAACCACCCAAGCAGAAAAATGCACTTTATCACCGTCCACTGCCGACATGCTGACAATTGCTGCATACAAATACAAAAACATGGAGGAAACTAGGCTGTGTTTACACTCAGCCTGATTTTGTCTAATGATGACAAAAGGTCTATGACTTCTCGGGGTTGGAGTGATACTATTTAATTATTATGCAAAATAGATTTATAACAACACTACTGGCAATCATAAAAGGCTTTATAATATGGTCACTTAGAGGTGATACCACATACATTTCCAGAAATTTGCATATCACAAGAACTTTGGTTTTCTAAAGCAAGGTGGTAGCTATTCTGAAACAACAAATGAAACTCTAATATAGTTTCCAGCTAAAATAATTTGAGAAATTGCACTAGCTGTTATAGAATCGAGACCGAATATCCTTTGCAACAAGGAAAATAACAAATTAAATGTATTGTCTCTAAACACATACACTTGCACTTACAATGGCATATAAGGTTGTTGTATGTAAAGCCACAGAAGTAGCTGCTATACCTAGTCTGCCTGAGTAAAGCTCGGCTTAAGACCTCTGTTCATCTCTTCCTTTTTGTTTTCATTGTGTCTTTCCTTGACCCTGCCCTTTGCATACAAGCACCTAGCCTGATAAAACAATAATTTCAGTCTGGATAAGTAATCAAAAGTGCTTTGCACTCTCTTAAAAGCTGTTTATTTGTCTTCCTAATACTAAACTGTATCAATACCAGTAACCCCTTGTGAGTTCAGTGGGCTGATATAAATGAACTATACCTCATATGAAGTGTGGTACGAAAACTATATCTTCTAGAAATAACTTCTCTTAAAGAGTGGATGCATTGCATCATTCATCAGTTGTCTTTGTTCTGTATCTGAATATCAGAGAAGCTTACAGTCTTCGAATCTGCAGGGGAGAGTGATGCATAGCTTTAACAACATTAATCTAACATTTAATTTCTAAGTTGGATCACTTCCATCATGTCTTTACAATTCAGTGTTTAGCTGTAGCACGTAAACATGTATGGTTAAAACTACTGATATTTCTTTGCTTTCCACATGGGTGGTGTTGTAAGCTTAGGCAAGGCAGCTGGTAGAGCCAGTGCACTCAGATTAATGCTGCCAGGAGTAGCAAAATTTACACGATTTTTTACATCTATTCATTAAGAGCTAAGGTAGGGCTTCTAATGTGTCTATCACTTTAGCATAGGGACTATTTGCATATTTAAGAAAATAATTCTAGTATTTTCTAAGACAGAGTTTCTACTCTTTTAATTTTTAAATAGATATGAGAAAAGCCATTCTGGCAATGATTTTATTTAATTTGGTCCTGTTTCAACTAGGAAGTTCTGAAGTGAGTGTGAAAAGATGATGCAGATATGTATATATACGTGTGTGTGTATATATACATATATTTAAGATTAAAGTAACTTTGTTGTTTCCTTTAAGTATTAAGCAAAGTTTATCCAGTTTGAAATATAAAAGTTGGATAAACCAATTTTTAAAAGGTGCTTGTCACAAAGGTCATCCTCTCTGTAAAAAAAATCTCCATCAAAATAAAATTGTCAGTAATGTAAAGAACTCGAAGCTTGAGTATTGGATCTCTTAAACCTGGGGAAGATGAGCATTTGCACTTTGCTGTACGTTTCACTGTTTAAATTCAGCCAGAATGTATTTTCATCCATCAGACCCCTTCCCATCCATCCACACAGCCACTCATACTCATGCATGAAAGAAGCAAAAACAGTGGGGACATACAAAGAATAAATATTCTTCAATTAGCTTATTTTTCATTATAAATTAAACCCACCATGGTAAGAGTGCACAAAATAGTGCTCAAATACACTCCCACAGAACAGTTTGATCTTACTAATTAGGGTCAGGGGGGCCCTTAAACTGGATAAACCAGAGAAAATGTCAGATAAAATTGGATGTGAAATGATGGAAGAAGGGGAATAAACTACCACAGCAAGGTACAGCAATTACATGAACCCATATGTTTCAGCTCTTGGCCTTTGTTATTAGCCAAAGGAAAGGCATTGAGGCAGGAGGAGAAAAAACATGAGTTTTAGTTGAAATCTCTGAAGAACACAGAGCAAGAAATATTTTCTAGGCAGTACAGACTTCTAGAAATAAGGGGTGTTAGTTATGTGCTGTTTCTAAAACCATGTAAAGCATGTCCTACTGATGAAAAGTACTGGACAAAGTTCTTCTCCTACAGGACCATAGCAAGGGAGCCCAACCATGGAAACGCAGTGCTGGTCTTACAAGCTCAAGGTTTAGGGACTGATATTTGAACACTGTAAGTATAAACTGTGGTCCTTTATCTCCCTTAGTAACTAGAGAACTGATAATTGTTAATTCAATCAAACGGAGGAAAACAAAGCATTGCACTTGGCATGAATAATCACTTGCACAAGAGCAGACTGAGAAATAACTGGCTGGATGTCAGATCTGCAGAAGGGGATTTAGTCATTTACAAACCGAATGTGAGTCAACAGTTTCATGGCATTCCTCAAGAGGCAAACACCTTACTATGATGAAGGGGAATGTGGCCTTCCACAAAAGAAACATATTTTGCACTGGAGTGCTAGGCTTACTTAGCAATGTTGAGAAAAACATGCTCAAATGGAAAGAATCCAGAGAACGGCAGTATGAATGATCAGAGGTCTGTGAAAAATGGTCTTGCAAGGAAAAAGGTGAGAGAATATGACTGTTTAGCCTAGAAAAGGACTGAGACATAATGCTTTTTGAATCTTCAAATATATTCCATAGCTGCTGCAAAGAAGAGTAGTTTATTCCTCATGCCTGTGGCAGATAGAAAGTTAGAAGGGGAGATTTAGGTTGACTACTAGGAAATATTTTCTAACCATGAGAGTAGCAAAGCAAATGAATGAGTTGTCTGGGCAGGTGTTGGCATCTTCTCTATGAAAGAGGAGACTCTCTTCTTTAAGAAAAAATTAAACAAATATCAGAAACGAGTAACACAGGTATAGCTGATCCTGCCTCGGGCCACTGGGATAGAGACGATGACCTTCTGAGGTCACCTCCCAGCTCTGGGACACCTCCCAGGTTCCATGACTGCAGTCAGCTGTCAAGACAAACTGTTTGTTGACAGGTTCCTGTAGTCTTTTGAAATTCCTGAAATACTACCATTTGCAACTGGTGAAGCATTCACCAAATCACCAGAAATACAGTCTTACACAATCAGTACATTTTGTGGCCAAACTAGACTGAGATACTCTCTCTGAAAGGAGAAGAAAGTGAAAAGTGCACAGCTCAAAAATTTTTCACCTGTATGGCATTCAAATGTAAGTATATTACTAATAGTGGCAAATGATTTTAAAGCACTCTACTGGTTTCACTGCCAAACAGGTCTCTTAATAAGGTTTATATTAAATGCATTAATGAAAATATGTATTATTAGAATTGACTAAAAATATTAGAAGCTTTTTACCATATTTTTAGGGTCTATAGACAGAGGTTTAACTCTGTAATTTTTTCTGAAAAGTCCTGAGGAGACTGATGCCTGGTAAGTTCCGCAGCACACTTAAAACGTGGGGAAAAAAAGAAAATGCTATACATTTGCTGCACAGAGGCAAAATTATACCAGTGCATTCAACTACCTCTTTATGTTTTAAAGCATTACAAGAATCCAGAACCCAAACATTCTCAGGCCTCTGTTCCTATGTATCTTAGGCGGCTAGACTGAATGCAGACCAGTGCAGTTTACTGATTTTTAGTGCGGACAATGTAGAACATTTTCCTTTTTTTGACTATGTGGGAATATCAGACATGTACGTTTGTTCTCTGTTCTACTGTATCTACTACTGTATCCCTGCTACTTACCTCCAATTTTAGTATTAGACTAAAATAACGAACAGTCTTCCAATGGTAAATCAGTGAGGACACTCTTGTGTATCTGACTTTTGGAATAAAACCTACTTAGTAGAGCTTTTTCTTGCCTAAAATATAAGTCAGGTTTTCCACTGATTTAAAAAATGTTAAGATTAACAACATGCATTTAATATGTTTAACATGATAAAAAGCTATGTTTAAGCTTACCTGTGTTTCTTCTTAGTCCCAATGGCTTTGCTAATGAAATGAAGGTTTTCACAAACAAAATTCCGTATTCACCTAAGATTTTGATAAAAACATAGATAAAAAGAAAAAAGTAATAAAAGTCTTACTAGTTTTGATCCATTTTTTTTTCATCTATGAAAGTTTCATTCTAGTTTTTGTGCTCACTCTTAGCCTTAAAAATACTCAGCAGAATTTTTTTCTTACTGAAGCATTCTAATATTTCACAAAATTGCACAGGCCTATATTAATCTACAGTTATTCTGTGGAAAACACAGAAAACTTAGTAATCCAGTCCTCATTTGCAATAAATATTCACTATAGAGATCATTTCTGGTAATTGCCATCAGCAGTTGTGCCAAAACTCCAGCCATTCAATGAATACTAATTTAATCTGACTAAATTGTCAAGTAATATTTAGGCTTGAACACTTAAAGAGTAATTGAATGCATAATTTCCATTGATTTCACATTGCTATCTCACTCTCTCATTTTTTTAACCAGGATATGCATCTTTGAAATAGATCAGTAGAAGGAATACTGTGAACTTTTTCTACCTATTATTACTTGCACAATTTCGTTCCAATGTTATTTCATAAAGAATGATGAAATCTTATAGATACAAAAGAGTTCAGAGAACTTTATTGATTTGGGGTTTTTTTAAGTTCTTTTAAAGCTTTTAAATTAACAGGATGATACTTGTTTGAACATGTGGAACATTCACAAAATAAAAATCCTATAAAATAATCAAAAGAGAAGAAGGGAATCCTTTCTGGCCTCAAGTTCTTATTCAACTTTTAATTTGAGACCAGCTTTGTCATTCATATTTCAGGATTAAAGTTTTGACCTATCAGTATTTGGAGCATGATATGAGCTTGTCCTGGTTTCAGCTGGGATAGATTTAATTTTCTTTCTAGTAGCTAGTATAATGTTGTGTCTTGGATTTAGTATGAGAAGAATGTTGATAATACACTGATGTTTTCAGTTGTTGCTAAGTAGTGTTTAGACTAAAAGTCAAGGATTTTTCAGCTTCTCATGCGCAGCCAGCAAGAAGGCTGGAGCGGCACAAGAAGTTGCGAGGGGACACAGCCAGGGCACCTGACCTTAACTGGCCAAAGGTGTTGGGGGGAGTGAGTGAGTGGCTGCGTGGTGCTTAGTTGTTGGCTGGGGTTAAACCACGACAGAGCTAGAATGAGCAACAAGGTTAGTCTTCAAACACAGAACTAAACATCAGAGTCTTTACGCAGTTGTAAATTCTGTCCAGGCTTTGTCCTACCACTAAAGTGTTCATCTGTTAAAACAAAGTTAGAACTCAAAAATCATGCAGACTTTTTTTTTTTTTTTTCCCAACAGGTTCACTACCGGTTGCTCCTGCCAGCATTGTGTTGCAGTTGCCACAGCCTAAATCATGACTAGATTGGATATGAATAGGTATCAGTAGTACTGACTCTGATCAACTTATTTTGAACCTGTTCAGAACATCAGGCTGAATTTTGTATATTGACATACAATTGACTAAATGTTTTGAGAAAAAAAATTCTGGTTGTTGTTAGAGGGAATTCTTAATTTCATGACAGCATTAAAATACATTCAATGGATGAAATAGAAATATTTTCCTTTTAATGTCTCCTATGTTTCATAAATGAAATCATAACAATGCAGAGCTAAGGCAAGGTATTCTCCTTCATTGTAGTCAATCATATCTATTTTAGATGAAAAAATGATGAAACAACTAAATTAGCTTCCCATTCATAGAATAATTGTTACTTCTTTCAGTTCCCTCTGTGGTGTCCTGTTTGATTGTACTCAGTTTGCATGTGTGTGTATACAAACGACACAAACATAATTAAGGCACCTTATAGCCTTTTTAAGAGAAACCACAGCCTAGAAGGTGCCTGAAGTTGGTAAGATTTTATGTCATACTACACATTTGCTAGTGTTCCCCTCTGGAAAGACGTATTTCTTTTGTCAATTGGAAGCCATTACAGTCTGGAAGCACAATAAATCATTTCAGCCAGTAGACTGGGAATATGCTTTTACAAAATTTTGCAGCCTCTATTTCTTTTCTGGCATGTCAAAAGAGTAGAAAAAGTGTGACAAGGAACTGCAAAAGCAAGGTGAGCTGTAGAATTAGGTCAGAGAACTATCAGTAACTGACGACAATCTTCACAGAAATAATGAGCTCCCACAGATGGGAAAGCCCCGTGGCAAAGCCATCAGCAGAAAACTTACGCCCTGACTTGTTTGGAAAGGGAGACCAGTACCATGTTAATTTATTTATTTTGTAGAACTTCAGGCTACTTGAAACTTTTTTCTATAAAACTAGTTGACCAAAATTGAGATTGACAGATGAGGGTGTTCCCCAGGAAACAGAATCTCCCACTTCCATTGGGGAAACTCACTCTGCCTATAAAAGGGTAATAGCAATCCAGTGATGGAGGCACCTCTGCTCAACAGAAGCTGTGATCCCATAAAGTAAGGAACGCATTGCGACCTGCAAAGAAATGCAATTTTGCACATATCACTAACTGGTGGATAGCTTTAAGCAGTTTTCTGCTCCCTGGATATTTCATATCTCTTTCCTAGCTGCCCACCCTTCCCAAGACACTATGCAGAAAACTGAGGTAATTGATCGAGAATTACAGGTTTCACTTAAAGTCACATGTCCAAGTTAAGTGAAATGTCTACCTATTCCATGATGCTAGATTACTTGTAACAGCATTTGGGGGGAGAAGAATGAAGTCAAAATAAAATACAAGAAATCTAATTAAAGTTTCTTTCCTGTGTGCTTTTAAGAAAACAGTGGTAAAGGACAGATGTCTTCAAAGACACAGAGACCTTTAAATACATGCAGAGCTTTCCCTTATTCTGCTAACTCAGCTTTTTAACACAATAATTGTCTATGTAGTAAAAGGTAGGGTAAAAAACCCAAAACCCTAAACTGAGGAACCCTGTTGTAAGGAACACTACAGGTTTGAAATGGAGTGGGGTGATGGAGCTTTTTGGGCTCCACCTCTGTGGAAGTCTCACTTAAGGGTAGGAGGGTCATAGTGGATCAATTTTTCTTAAGTAGTAGTCTAGTTTTCTCATTTTAGTCTCTGATTTGGGTTGTTTTCTTCTGTTTTTATGTGTGATACACGTTTGTCTACTCTTGTAGTAATGTATAATTCTCACTATTCTTGTAAAAGAGAAGTCTATGTTTTAGTGTGTAGAATGGTATGTTCCTTTTTTTTTTTTTTTTTTTTAATTAAAAGGCTTCAGTATCATGTTCCAAATATTATCCTAAAGGTTTATAGGGGTTTGTTTCCATTGTCTTTGTGAGAAATTTAACTTTCATAATACTGTTTTTCTAGAATTTGATACTTTATCTGATCAGCATTTTTAAGAGCAGGCATGCAAAACAGAGGTTCTTTATGAAGTTCATGATATTTTGAGCCAAACTGGATTACAAAGATAGAATTGGACAAAGTGTTGCCTGCTACTACTCTTTCTCTTGGCATTCAGCAGTAGCACGTTCCTACTTCAAACTACCTGATTCCACATCTACAGCAACCAGGAGTGAGGGATTTATGATACGGGAATATGAAGCATTTTTATATGTACTCAATCTTAAATGAATGATCATAAAATATATACCAGATGTGAATATTAAGTCACTCTAGGACTAGATAGGGCCATGGAAGAGGGGCCAGGGGGCAGGATTGATACTCAATGCAAGTTAGAGAACAACCTTTCATTTGCAGGTATCTAAGCAAATGCCTATCTCCAGCTTATAACGTTGTTGATTATTCAGGTTCAGAAGAGCAGGAAGCTAAATGGATGCTTTACAGTTGGAGGTTGAACTAGCTCTCCTTGAGAGTTAATAGGTTTAACTACTCATCAAGTATGTCAACGATGTCCCTTATTGCTTTCCAGAATCCTCTATCGTTTATCAAATCTACCTATGGAAAACTTCACCTATCTCAGCAATAATTATGTGAAAAGGGAGTGTTGTTTACAATGAGATGTATGCATTTCTTGCAGCAATAAAAATCACTGTCTCTTACTAACAATATTTACACTTTTCTCCTCCTTGATATGAGTATTATTTCCTAATAACTGTCTGCTTTTCCTAAAAATAAGTTTGAAAAACACTTTCTCTAGTCCAGAAAGCTACACCATAACTTACCAGAGCCGGATCACATTTTGTTCTAAAACAACATCAGCTGTGGAACTAAGAAAAGTCAATGCACATTCACAGCCTGCAATCAACTATAAAGTCTTTAAATTCCATATGTGAGGCCTCATGCAGAAATATGTAAGCAACATTAAAAAGACCCAAAAATTTCTTTATCTGTCTTCATAACAGAATCCCAGCTCCGAAAATCTGTAATGAAAACAGTATATGGCATAATTCGAGGACAGAAAAGGATGCAAGGCCAGTAAGAAGATGGCATTGCAAGGGCTGATGAATAATGGGTCTATTTATTATAGTACCTGCAAAGCAGTTTCTAACTTTGGATTAAGTTTTGTCTTTTTTTACTCTCCAAGTATCTGTAAGAGACACTTCACCTTCAGTTCTACACTTCAAAGTGAATTCTAACATGTGGCATCTGGAACTCTTGTTTTTTAAACAAAACAAATAGTACAATTTCAAGAACTGTAAATATCAACCAGGTTAGACCTCAAATATAAGAAATAGCTCAAAAAGAGAATTTTCTATATGTAAGTAGGTTTTCAAAAGAAATCTTTGTCTCTGAATATGGAACATTTCAGCTATGCAGTTGTATAAACCAGGACTGTATAAGTCTGGGAGTGCATTGGCTAGCTCAGCTCTGCAGTCACATAAATGACTCTTTTGTGGATTAAGTTTTCCAGATTAGCAAGCAGGAAAACACACAGTGCCTACAATTCATCTGTTCCTAAGGTTTTTAATATTTTTTTTAATGACCATTATCTGTGACAGCTGCCACCAATATGGAAAAACATATTTTAGTGAGTTAAGTTTTTTAGTTTTCAGTTTCTCTTTGACAATAGCTTCAGGTGCAGTTATACTATCATGTCTCAGTCTTTTCCCTCCAAGTTTAATAAACAGATATTTGACAATAGCCAGCCTCAAGCATCTCAACCCATCAGACTAAACAGACTGGACAAATTAATCCTGTCTTCCAAAGCGGTTTCTGCCATTCTGGTCATGTCATCTTGCTTCCTCAGCGGGGAAAGTTGCTGCCTTCATATGTTCTTCCCTTCAGCTGATTTCTCAGAGACAATGATTACCTACCTACAGACTTCTGTTTGAGGAAGGCTGAATTAGTAAATTGTTAATTTCCAAAGCTCATTGTCACGGACATGTGTGAAAATTGGCTAAAATGGATACCTTGGGGGACAAAGGAATGTATTAATTACCCTGTGGGAGAGTTACCTGTGAAAGCAATGCTAGAACAGGTAATGCCATACTTACCTTGCAGAAATAGGATTTCTTTACCTTGCTTGTTTTTCAAGACTTCCGGAACTGTCAGGTAGCAAAACTTGCAAAATAGCTGTATGTCATTCCTGAGAGCATAGTGCAAGGAGTCACCAAGGGAAGACCTGAAGGTTTTTTCATCAGAGATTTTACTTCCCACTGCATTTGTCTACCTAAGGGAAAAGCCTGAACTATCATTTATTTTCTAAATAAAAGTAACTACAATATATATGGTGTAATAGAATATCACTTAAAGAAATTTCTATGCTTCATGCAAGTGTTGAGCTTCCTAAAGTCTACTGAGCCTATACAAAATTTATATCAGCACTAAGCTGGTTTGTAACTGCTAGATCTAACGTGATTTTTGGCAATATAATAAAATTGAAGCAAACCTCCCATCGTCATTTAAACAGAATGGTCAAAATTAATTGTCAAATTCTGTGATGACTGCTCTTTTTTATATTTACTTGAAGTTACTCACAGAAGTCTACTGCTTCTTCATATGTTCATCCAGTAAAGTCTGTTCAATGTTGCTTATTTTTTATAGATTCAATTCTGACTACTGAACTAAAATTAGTATAGAAAGACTATGGCTTGCATAAACAGCAATCAAGCAACTCCTTACTGATAAAATATGGAGGTTTGAGGCTTATTTATACTTACCAGTGCACGGTCAGCACAGGGGACAGCCTGGTATCTGGAAATGTGACTCTGGAAAAAGTTCTTGCACCTGCTTGAATTCTGGCTGATTTATTTTAGATTTATCTACATTGCTTTTTCATGTGTATTTTCTAAGTACTTCTTAATCAAAAACTCAAACTACATTTTTAATAGCTAAGCATCATTTTCTTATCAAAATTGAAAGAACATTTGTTCTAAAAAACTGTAAAAATGTGATTCTTATGACTTAATCTTGCAGCTCCTTACTTAACAAACAGAAGTTCAGTGAGAATTCAAGCATTCTAATATACAAAACCTTGTCTTTTTATTGGCCCTGCCAAACAGAGAAGGTCACTACAACCTATCTGTGATGTTGCAAAGTGTTTGGTCCAAGCATACTTTCTAGGAAAGCTCTTTCCTGTTTGCACAGCTACCAAGTAAAAACACCTTGCTAAGAGGTTGTAACCTGGACTGAGAATATAGGCAGTACTCTGTTCTAGATATGCTTCCTGGCACATCCAGTTTGCACAGCTTATACTAGGTACAAAAATGACCCAGAGAACAACTGTTGATAATGAAAGAATTATTATTTCTAATAATTTAAATTGAAAATTTAACGTTCTTGGGTGAAAAGTCATTGTTGCTTAGGCAAGGCAGAGAGTCTGTAATCACAAAGTTGTATTATTGTCATTTCTTTTTGCCACACCTCTCACATTCCTCTCTGCTTGTTGATGTTGCTGGCATTACCAAAACTGTATTAGGCCCACATAGAGGTAGGTAAAGTAAAAGGCACAAGATACAGGGCAGAAGAGGTAGCTGGAGAGCTGTTCCATTTCTCGTTCTTGACTCCTATATAAAATAGATGCAAAACTACCATCAGAAATTCTTCCTAATTCTGGGTTTAATAGAATAACTTAACTCAAAGAGAAATTTCTTCTGTGGAGAGATGAATCTATTTTCATATTCCGAGCAGTTTTGTCCCTACCATGTGGTCCTAGCTATTGCCAAAACAATAACCTTATAGATGGATCTATAACCGTTATGAGAGAATACATTAAATGTTTTCATTCATCCAAATAGTTGTAATTTCCCTTTTCGTTTTTTTGCTTCTTAATACTTAATTGGCAGGATTGATAATGTTCTCATTCTTCTATTTTTACAATTACAGAAAAGCCAAACTTAACAATTTTTAAAAAGAGGAGGAAAATATAAAGAGGTAAATACTTACTAATCTTGCCAAGTAATGACTGTAGGTTCAGTTTTCTATGCTGCCTTTACTTGGATCTTGGTGGAAAAAAGTACAGACCAATATGCAAATAGCAAAGACAGATCATGGAGAGGAAGTTTATAGATCATTATAGGGAAAGGATTGTAAATTATACTGTAGGAATGTGTTGAGAAAAATCAGTTGAATATTAAACACATGTTGCCTAATGTTTCAGTGTGAAACCTGCAAAGGAAGAAATCAAAGTTTAATGACAGAAAGCAGCTCAGACCAGAATGTACAAAACCACAGCGAATAACTGCATGAGTAGAAGAATAGCTATGCTTACAGTTACGTGGCTGAGGCAAAGATCTAGCTGATGTTTTGCAGCTGAAGCTCATCCTAAATTACCATTCTTTAAAATGGCTTTCTCTTTGGTGAAAAGAAGATGCTTTTCTTGTGTCTACATTACAATTTCCCCAAGAGTGTTGCTTTTTGAAAGTCACTACCATAAAATTTCCTCCATTTTTGTTCTCTAAAAACAAAGGCTTCTGCAGAGAAAGTCAAAGACTGAACAACTGACATGTCCACTCCTAGCCTTTCACAGCATTAAGCTCTCTTCTGCTTTTTGGGGAGATTCAAATTCCATCACCTTTTCCTCTTCCTTGTTTCTGTTCCTTAGTTACACATTTACTGATAAATGTGTGAACCAATATTAATTTGGGATCATAGGATTTTTCTTGGGGGAGTATGCTTTGCCTGGTTTAGTTCCTTGATACTCTTTTATAGCCTTATTTCCAATGAAAATAGAAAGTTTCAGGAAAAAGAAAACCAAACACATTGTCATGTGTATCTTTCAAGGTGTGCAACTGTTGGCTTCCTTTAAATACTTTGAAATATTTCCTGACTTATTCCTGCATTCTGGTGTCATTATTTTCTTATCACAATTTCATTTTCTGGACTCCAAACACCTGTAATATTTTCAATGTTACCGAATAACTTTAACTGGTATTTAACTTCATCTGAAGTTAAATGTCACTCTTCCTTTCACACAGGTTTGAAGCATTAGCTACAACTACTGAGTGGAGTCTGAAAGTTGTTTCAGAAAAGATGGGTTTTCCAGCTAACAGGAAAGACTGGTTGCCAGAAAACCTGCTGCAGGTTACTTCTTCAAACTGAACTAGGACAGCAGTCCTAGTCCAGCTCTTAGCAATTTGGTATCTCTGCTGTCTATGGCCAGACTCCGACTGTTCTGGACAAAGCGGTAGGAAAATATGAGGGGAATTTCCCACAAAATACTTCTCTTAAACACAATCCTTGTTTCTTGTTAGCAAAACACTAGTTCTCTCCTGGCTTTCTCCTGGGCTCCATTCACTTGACTAGGGGTAAACAACATTGTTTTACTCTGGAATTATAGTGATATATCTCCTGGGAAATTTATGCATGAAAACTGAGATCCAGCTGTCTTGATATACCAAATTGTCAAGTTTCTAAGGTGCCCAGTCCTTTAGCTGTGAAAAGAAAACAAAAATAAATCCTGCTCATTTTCAGAATAAGCAGAAACGAAGTACTTCTTTTTTACTCACTCCTTAAAATAAGAGTCTGTACAATCCTGCCACTACTAAGAATTCATATTCATTTTCAGTCTATTTCTAGATCATTTGATCCAGCAACTGACATATAACTTTTCTGAGGTGTAGATATTGAAAAATAAATGGTTGCTGCTTTTGAAATGACCAAAAAATTGTTTTCCTCAGTAATGTTAATTATTTAAATTTTTAAGATATTGGAACAGTTTTATAGTATTTCTGGCTGAGAAGTCTCATCACAGTTTTTTTTAAATGTCTATACATTTACATGTGTGACTAGGCTTTGTATCGGAATTGTGAAAACACCTGGTTTTAGTTTGCTCATTAAACCAAAACAATTAAGAAAATAAATGTATCAAGATGAAGGGAACTTTCAAAAAAAAATTAAGCACTTGTTTTAATTTTCATATCTTTTCTTCCCTTTTTAAAAAATTAAATGTAGCTAAATGTCATGTAGGAATTGCACTTTGCTGTGAGAAATTAAGCATCTTCACTGGAAAATATAAAAAAAAAATAACCAAAGTTTGAGCTGCATGAATTTAATTTCGTCCAGTAAAAATGAATGTCAAATTTGGTGCAAAGCCAGAGAGTTGATTACCACAAAGATACATTTTGTTTAACTTGCCAGCTCACAAAAATTATTAAGCTCATATTGTAATACCAGGTTATCAGCACTGTGCTTTAAGGAAACTAGAAAAACATGACATTTCTACTTCTGTACTATGTTAGTTTGTGTAGTTTAAATCCTCTTCTTTAAATGAACTAGAAAGTCATAAGCTTTTCATTCTTTCTGTGAACTCTGATACTACAGATTTCTCTTCCAAGGTTGTCAGGGAAAGTCTCATAACTGAGTCACAAAAGTTACAGTTATTGTGACTGTACCTGTCACATGCTGAAGCTACGAATAAAGCCAGATCAGCTGATGTAAAGTGATACAGAACTACAACTGAAACCCTGTTTTATACCAGCTGAAGTCAAAAGATTCTTTCTGCATCTGTAATTCCCATGACCAAAATTTAAAATGAAATAGCAGTTGCAGACCCATGATTTAGCATGTGCATTTCTCTTTACACATATAAGTGTTCTGGCAACACTTTAAGTAGAAAAATATCTTTGCCTAGAATGTATTTTAATCGTGGCTAGGTGCTTCCTCTACCAGATATAAGGAATAGCCCTACACAGCTAGGCTTATATTTTAGCTTACATGTAATTTATATAGGCACACATATGTCAGGAAGTAACATTCATGCATGACCAGTTAGTTGCAAATTTCAAATCTGAAAGGCACAGCACAGCATCAATATTAGTGTCTCTGAAGGCAGGAATATATCCTCACAGCACCTTTTGAAGATTGGCTTGGTTGACCGGGGACAAAAATGAAATCTTCCTCCCATGGATATTTGTAAACACACCTTGTGACACACAGACGTGTACATGCATGCAGTCTCAGTCACAGTTCATTAGCATCCCATATATTAATCTGTTTGACAGTTCTCCTATGCGCAAGTATCCTACAAAGAAACAAATGCAAAGACTAGTTGTTACCCTAAAGTGAAATAATACTAGACTGTCCCAAGACATTGATCAAAAGGCATGCAGATCATTGCACTTTCAAAGGAAGTCTGTCTCTATCAGCATCAAAATCAGTGGACTGGGAAATCTGCAGTGTCTAAATGATGTTTATAGTTTTGCTGTTACGTTTCTATTTAGTGATACAACCCATGTGGCTTCCTTCTTGCATGTGGCTGATGACTGCTGCTCAGGAAGAAGCAAATGGAAAATCTTCTGATACAGTTTATTCTATTCTCCTACTGCTTTGTGCATTTGAAAAATGTAATTTGAAATTATTTTATTTTGCTCTGAAAGTAGTAAGAAAAATGCTCATAATTTACATAGCAGCAATCGGCTAACATCCTGGGCTTCATTCTTATGAACTGCTTTTATCTGAAGAGCTGTATGGTGGCCACAGACTCACTGGCAAAGGGCAAAAGTTAAGGAGGTGTTATCTCCTCCACACCCATTAGTATTAATTTCTGCAGTACATCCCTGTATGACATAATGGTGTAGGAGGCCATATTTTCCTTCTGTCCCTTCCCATTTCAGATGAAAAGAGAAGATAGGAAGTAGATTACCGGTTAACAGTAAAGTTCATTTCTACTGTTTCTCTTGATTTCATATGTCTAAGCTATATAGAATCATAGAATCATAGAATAGTTTGAGTTGGAAGCGACTTTTAAAGGTCATCTAGTCCAAAACCCCTGCCATGAGCAAGGACATCTTCATCTAGATCAGGTTGCTCAGAGCCCCATCCAACCTGACCTTGAATGTTTCCAGGGATGGGGCATCTATCGCCTCTGGGCAACCTGTTCCTGTATTTCACCACCCTCATCATAAAAAAATTCTTTCTTATATCTGCTCTGAATCGACCCTCTTTTAGTTTAAAAATACATTTATTAAACTTCTTAAAGTAAGTTTAAAAATATGAAGGACTAAAAGTACTTTCAGCTGAGTGTATGGTCTGGTCTGTATCTCTTTCTCCTTTTTGTCCTAGTTTTCACGGGAGAAAGACCCGTACGCATAGCAGGGAAGGAAAATATAAGGGTAGTTTGGCTTGTACAGTCTGGTCTAGATAAAGTCTGGTTTTAAACATAAAATTAAACTAATTTATGTTTAATCCAAAGAACTACTCCTGAGGATAGATGAAGCCAATGTAGGACACATAAGAATGTATAAGGGAAGTAAATCTTGCAAAAGGAATCACTGAGGAGGTTTCTCTTCTGGAGTTCTTATTTCTTTCACAATAGGTGTTCAGTAATTTGACCATCTGTCTCAGCAGTCTGAAGACATAAATTTTGACTTCTCAGCAATTCCTGGAGGTTAACACATTTCACGAGAGCAAGGGAATGAATTCCAAGCATAAAAAGATCTAACACAGAAGTAGTACCATGTTCACAGGGAGTACCAGCAGAAGAGGTCAGGACTGGTCATTTATCAAAATATCTGTTTGCCTGTTTAGATTTCTTGACCATATCTATTCTTATAATACTGAAGTCCCCTGTAATGCAAATGTAGTCTATATTCGTGAATTATGCATAATGCTGTCTAATTATTTGTATAGACTTTTCCATATTGCTGATCATTGCAATATCTAGGTCTCCAGAATAATTTAGTTTCATTAACCTTCAACTGACTATATATAAAACAGGCTATATCTGCTGTGACAAGTACAGCTAAATTTTGCTCTTTTTCACTTGTTCAATATCCAGTCTTCTAGAAAAAGCAATACTGAGGGAAATAAAAATGGTGAGGCAAGAAGAAAACAGTCTAAACATAGTTCAGTATGCTCACTGAGAGACAATAGAAAAGTAATACCCATAATTCACTGTTTTCCATCTCAGCCTTAGTCTGTTGACCATTTTCAGGTTGCTTTAATATATAGTAAACATTTACAGAGAGACTTTTGGCAGAAAAGCACTGACATTGGCAGCTTTACAAGTAAATGTCAGCTCTGAGTTTTCCCAGGCCTCTGTGTAATACATCAGAGATTACTTGACATCCATGAGTAACTGACCTGTTCCTGTATTCTCATTTCTGAAGAATTCTAGAAAATTGCTTTTAAAGAATTCTAGTGATTACTAAGAATGGGTTTGTGCAAATAAATAGCCAATAACATTTTGTGCAGTTTTCCTGTCAAGATTACAGAACTTCCAGGTTACTGCTACTTTGTCTCATCCGTTTGTTACCCTACCTCAATTTGTTTCACTAGATTTTTGTCTTACTTTTAGGGGAAAAAAATCCACAAATTAAAGATGTTCATGCCCTTTGAGATATCAATATCTATATGTATAGATAGTTCCAGTTCATTCGGATCCACTTTATCCAGGATGTCTTCACTGGTATGCCTAGTCTTTTTGTAAGCACCATGAGGTCCTTGAAACATATACTGCTTTTCTGCAAAATTAGGGATTTCAGCAATTAAGAAGAAACAGTGTTATAACCTTGATTCATTACTATTGTTTTGACCTGAGTAATGCTAACTGAACTCTGGATTCTTGTTCTTGCGAAGGAAAAAACGTTGTCCCACTGATTCTGACCTACCTGTTGGACTGTCACACGCACTACTATACAAGGTTAAAATTTGCAGATAAATAACTCAGAAGTGTGAAATACCCAACATAATTTCTTACAGCTAAGCCAAACTTTTCAGAAAGGATTTGGTAACTGGAAAGTATCTTTCTGACATGAAAAAAACAGATAAAATAATTTTAAAATATTTTTAAAATCTTCTGGTCCAAATTTATAAACACATTTTTGAAATCTCAGTTTATGTTTTGAAGAATCTAATAAATCATACTATCTATTGCCTTCTGCTCAGGACCACTCACTACGGAGTAGTCAGTGTCATTTTTGTTGAGAAACATAGGTTTATCTGTGTATGCAAAGGGCATGACTTTCCTTCACTACCCGCAGTACTTTTTTTTTAAGACCATTAACAGTGTTTTTCAATAGAGGAAAAACAGGAAAAAAAATTATTGCAGGATTTTCAGATGAATTAAATCATGGTAGGTATTGGCAAAAAATAGGGTTTTTACAGGACAGAAATGTACTTGTTAGTACAGATTTAATAAGTTAAAGAGCTTTTAAATTAAAAGTATGTATAAAAACATTGCTCAAATTTAAGTGAAGTAGGGCTGAAGAGACAATTATGTAGCATTTGGTGAAATAAAAATCTGCTTTTGGGATTTGTAACTTCTTCAAATTTTTGTGAAACATTTCATTTTACAATGAAAACTGTCAGAAGCTTTATTATTTCAATTACTTAGTTTTGTATTTTTGGCTATAAGATTTTCTATGTCATTCACGTGTCTCTAAGTATTTCTGTAAAACTTCAGTCAGGCTGGTACAGAGACAACATTGTTGCATACATTAAATCTAACTTTTTTTCTTCCTTTGAAGTTTTTAATATCACAGGAAATTAGAAGGACGGAAATATTTACTATTTTGGGCAAAGTCATAGCTTACAAAAACCACAGTTCATAGCTATTTGGAGGGGGAAAGAGAAGAGGTTGAGACCTTGAATTTCAGCAGCTTCCACTCACTGCAAGTCCTGGGCTGAGCAGGACTTTTAAAGGGAAGTACATCCGTCCTCCAGTTAGATAAAGGATTCATCAATCCTAGTAATCTGTTTCCAACAGTGATCATAAAATAATATTCAGGAGAGAATTGGAACAACTCGGGGACTTTTTCTACCAGTTGTGAAGCAAAGTTATACGTACCTGAGCTAAGAGTCAGGTAAGCTTTCTTTTCTCCAGTCTGGTGGGCCAAGACACTATGGAATCAATGATGTTATGGTATAAGATTCAGTATCAGTATCTTTTCACTGTTATGTGTCTTTTTAATTCATTATCTTGAAGACGATGAAAGACAATGAATTCTCAACTGAGGATGAAGTGGGATTATACAGTGTATATGAAAGGAGTTCAGGAAAGAAACAAATCTTTTGCTGAATGTTACTTTTCCAGAAAATTCATTTCTTTATATCATAAGGGCTCCCTGAAAGGAATGACCCTTGTTTAACACAGAAGTCAAATAGGACAGAGTTGATAAAAAACATACTAGCTATACTGGCACAAGTGTGCATACTTCCTTATCTTGATTTTCAGTTAAGAGTTGACATAAAAAGCATGGACATAAAAGGATGTTGGTCATTCTTAATTAAAATAATTCTTAATTAAGGATTAAAGTACAAGACAAACTTGATTTTAAACAAAGACAAGTTCCTCTGAAGAAGCAAGACATGGAGAAATTTGAGGGATTTCTTAGTATGAAGATGGGATCTCTTTTACTATGTTTAACTGAAGATCATATGCAGCATGTACATCAAGTTGCAAATAATGTAAAGATTAAAGTCTTGAAATACAAGGTTTTTTTCTTCTCTGCATTGAACCAACTTTATGACAAAACAGTGCAAAGAGTCAACTTTAATAAACGACAGGTTATTACCGGAAGAGACCCCGTGCTTTAGCTTTCTGCCCTAACTTCTCTTTCTGAATTTATGTGTGTGGCCAATAATTTCAAAGTGAACTTCAAACAGGAAATGTTGAGTGAAGCCCAGTTATGTTTCTATAAAGGATATAAGATGGAAGAATTTTTAAAAACCCAAAAAGGTGTGACTTAAAATAAGAGTTAGTGTCTCTCTAAGCCTTACAGCTTTGAACTGTCACACAACTGACAAACACAAGACCAAACTGTTTGGCTACTCTCTTGACAAATACAATGTATTTTTTACCACTTGAAAGTTTGCATTTTTGATTTACAGGGTTTCTAAGTTTGGGGAGGCTTAAATGAATTTAGGTTCAAAGTGAATTCTGATATCTTTTTAATATATATAATATGCAGTAGTCTGAAGTTTTTCATTTCAATATTCTCAAAACACTTCATAATATAGTTTATTCCTAACACTCACAAAGCAAATATTTTAACTCTCAGGAAAGTAAAAGCAAGTAAAAGTTGCAGGGTACTTATTACCTTAAAAAGAGTAGATGTGTCAGGATACACTTTATAATAATAAGCATTGGAAGAAAACAACTTTGAAACAAAATACTGCTCTGTACCAGGTTTATATATACATGTATATATGAATTTTTGCATGTGAATAGCAGAACTTGAATCAAAGAGACACTTCTGAGCTACTAACAAAACTAACTGTTGAGATCACCAGAGATTTCTTTGTGTGGGCTAAAAAGGGAGACAAAAGCACCTACTCATCCCTGATGTGACAATGCACGTGTCTTTGTGGAAACAGGCAATCTGGAAAACAGCTATCAATACCAAAAAACAGTTAGCACACTTTACAGTCTAAAATTCTCATCTCTTAAAAAAGGGATCGTTTCAAATGATCATTTCATGTGACTTGGACAGTAAAAGGACCTTTAGCAGATGATTCAAAAGTATAGATACACTGTGAATTTTGTTCACTTTCCAGTTTCACTCCAAGCCTCTGTATCTCTGATCATTCATGCTGCCTGCAATAACTTTCTCTGACTTTCTAAACTTTTCAAAATGAAACTCAAGTGTCAGGTGACTGTGGACTATGCCTATAATCTAATCCAGGCAGATATCCCTAATCACTTTCATAATTTTGGCTCAGTCCTTAAATTAAATGCACCATAACCTGATATGTATTAATCACAATATTAATTAACAGTGCCCCTTCACTAAGGCACTGTTCACTGCAGAACATATTATCACCAAAAGACGATATATGCTTGCATTTTATTTCCAGAGGCATCTGAAGAGCTTCCTGTCTCAAATAATGACAATGATTTTGGATACTGAAGCATATTGTCAGTTAGTATGCAATTACAATAAGGCCTTGTAATTTTCTCAAGAACCTCCCTAAAGCCACAGTAGTACTACTTGTAGGCCAGACCAAGATATAAATGCCACTTAACAAACTATTTTTATCAGCAGAATGGCTGCTGCGTCACATTGATGGAAATGTGTTTCCTACCTCAAAGTATCCTGTCTTTGCAGTATAATAAGACAGGCTGCACATCATAGATCATTTATGTGACTTGACACACCCAAAATATAAAACTATAAGAAGGCATAAAATAATATTCAAAACAAAACTTCCAAATTCTAGAATGGAATTTTCCACTATGACATTCCAGCACTCCAAAACAGATCTTTCTACAAATGAAGATATGTCAATAATTGCCTATTTTCCTAAAACTATGGATTATCATATGAATAGGACAGAAGAATAAAGAGAGCATACTAATACTGTTAGATGTAGAAGCAGTTTTGAGACATCTTTTCTTACCAGTGTAGGGTTTTACAACTGATAATTTTCAATTCACTGTCATCTTACAACAAAGAAAAAATTTTTTAAGGGGGGGAAACAACACTGATGCTTTATACTAGGTATGTAATTTATCAAGCATACAGCCAAGAAGCATTGTTTTTGATTGTACTTGCAGAGACTTCATGTAATAGAGTTATGGTAATATAAGGTTGGAAAAGACTCCACAAGTTCATCTAGTTCACTCCTTAGCCAAATGGTAGAATTGTTGTTCCAAAATGGGGTTCTTCACCCAGTGTGCAAAAAGCCAATAACACACAGAGTCAAGATATTTGTTTATTTCATGTCTGCGCAGATGGGTGCTAGGTGGTAACTCCACAAAGCTAGCACATCCTTGAAACACAAATGGGGTCTTATATACGCATCAGGATCAAGAAAAAAAGTGTAATAAAATACATGATTGGTTACAAACAGTTTATGTAACAAAAGTAGTTCTACACATGTCTAGGTAATTACCTAACTCATTATATTAAGGTGGTCTTACATTTACTTTCCTATTATGCACAAGTGGGCGTCATTTTTAATATTAAAATCAAGCTAAGTTAGCTAAGGACACACTTTTTCTTGACACTACTCCAGAACCAGGCACTTATGATATAAATCAGAAGTAAGGCAATAACATTAATGGAACCTCATTGTTTCACCTCCTTGCCTCAATAGATTCAATGAAGGGACGTTCCATTCTTGTTCCTATGGTTTCAATAACAGATTGTCCTTCCAATATCAGAATCAGATATTCTTATGTCATCCCAGACAGATGTCTCTAGCCTGTTCTAAAAAGCCTCAACTGATGCAGAATATACAGTTTTGTAGCACTTTCTACACATTCTGGGAGGCATCAGCATTCACAAAGAAAGTAGTTTTTTATTCCTGTCCAAGCAAAAGGAGTTTCTAAGCATGCCATATTGTGCTAAAATGAAAAAATAACAGCCAATAAACAAAAATGTATGGTCCAGCCTTGAGTCTGTTGAATAAAAAATGGATGATCTCATTCTTGGTTGCCTCCCTAATAAGAAGTATGTCTACAGATCAAGATATTGGTTAGCATCAGTGGCTGTGAAATTAAAACTCTGCAACACAGTTAGGGGTTTAATTTTGAGGTAAGTCTTTGGAAACACACCTCTTCAAGATTACCTGCTGTAAACATCCTGGGCATCATTCATTTTTTAGTAGTTGTGTTCTTAAGAAGTCTTTTTCTTTCTTCTGGAAAGTACATACCTACCTATTTTAGCCAAGGGATTCTGCAGAGCTCCTGCAAATTGGGGACTGAACTGCTTAAAGCTTTTGGAGAGTGACCTCATGGATTATTCCCCTCTGCTGTCGCTGTTGATTTGTTGTTTTGTTTTGTTTTGTTTTTTTCCTTTCCCATTATGTAAAGCATATCTACAAGCACTAGTTACCTTTTCCTGTTATTATGAAAGAGAGAGGAATAAAGTGAAAATTATTATGTCAGAGGTAAAGAAAATATCTTACTATTCACAATTGCATTTTAAAGCAAACAAAAAACATGATTCTTTTGCTGGAATGAACCTGTGGTTCATTCTTCTGGTCAGTGTATTTATTTTGTCTTTATATTTCTTGAAAATACAAAAAAGAAAATTCTGGTACAAAAGATAGCCATTTCAAATCTGCAGATGAAGGCAAAATCTTTTATATTTTCAGATGACCTTGTTGGCCTGAACAGCCAGAATATGTTGTTGACTAGAGATGAGGGATTTTATTCAATAAACACTTCACAGTAATTATTAGCAGCTTAATTACATCTTTTAAATTCTTTTTAGTTCTGTTCTGTACTGAAGCTTTTCCTGGAGCCAGTAGAAGCCAGTAAGGCAAAGTGTGAATTCTGAAATGGACCGTAACCTTTTCCCCCCGCCCCCAGTTAAGCACAATCAACTTAGGTGAACACGGATTGAAGGAATGACATCTTGAGATCCCTTCCAACCTTAATTATCCTATGACTATGAAATGAAATTCAACAGCTAAACTCCTATGTATTTGAAAACTTTTGTTCATGACCAGATCAATCTCAAGGAAAATGAATGGGAATGAATTTCTATGCATTCCCATTCATGTATCATGTATGTCAGGGATCTCAAAATACCTTTCACTATGCTCCAATGTTGCATTGGCTTTTAACAGTAAGCTACTAATAAAGGGAAGAAATTATTTGATCACTGCCAGGAGATTTTTCTGCCAACATGAGGAGAATAGACAGGCATAGAAGTTGCTTAGAAGATTTTTTTTTTAAAATATAGCTTATTCAGAGCTTAATAAGGTGAAGCTATGATAGTATATAAGACATATTTCCTGGCAAGAAGAGAAAATAAAATTCTGTAGATGTACTAAATGATAATAAGAGTGGTTAGGAAACTGCTTTTCTACCTGTCCCCTACTAAGCAGACAATCTTGACGGTGAAGAAATGAAAGCCCACATCTTATCACTAAAAATTCAGCAGACTTTGGATATGCTGACTCCTGAGTGCAACCACAATATGTATAGAAATCAGTTTGGATATGAGGGCAGGCACACTCACAAGTTTAATTGCCTTTTTTGTTCTTCTGCTAGCAAGCCAGTCTTTTGACTTTTAGTTTTTTAACTGGGCTGATGTTTTGAATCAGTACTTGCTATTGACAGAAAGAGCCCTGCATTCATAGTCAGAGCATTATTAACTGGGTTTAAGTTAGGAAGTCATTACTTTTACAGATAGCTAATATATTTGTGGGATTTTGTCAGATATTATCTCTGCAAAATCTCCCTTTCCCATTCTCATGATTTACTAGAATTGCCCTAAAAGTGTTTTGGATTTCTCTTAAGTACTCATTTTTTATTTCTATATTTAGTTAAGCACAGCAAGTGTGATTTCTTTTATTCATATCTAATTGAACTCATGATTCAATAATATTCATACTGTGAAATTTGGGTCAAAACAATGCTGCAGGTTAATTGTTAATGATATGTAAAAATCATATTTAAATTGCTACATGATACAAAAATGCATCATTAAAGCACAAAAGCTTCCTGCAAATGAACACATGTATCTTTACCTTTTATGCCTTAAAAGCCATGCCTAAGCAGAAAGTATGTTTGAAATGAAAATGTTTGACATGTACAGGCAAACACTCGCATGCGTACCTGTGTGTACGTGAAAGAATGACTTCAGTGTAGGTGAAAAAAGTTGAAATGACCAGCTGGGGTGTTACTCAATGGTCCTAAGTTAATTGTTGATGTTTACCTTACTCAGTATCACAACATATCACATTAACAGCAGTCTCAGCTTCTAATAAGGTCTTATCAAAATGCATCTTTAATAAACTGGGAGAAGTTTGCTAAGACAGTGATTCTTTTCAGTGCCCACATAAAACTAGACTTCCCAATTGAAAATCCCAGTTTGTTGCCATGGAGTAATATGCTTTTTACATCATGAAGGTGGTAGAATTTAAAATATATCATATTTACAAGATTTTTTAAAAATTTGAGTTTCTGTCCCATGAGTAATTCTGATATTTAGACAATGTTTTTTGAGCTAATTAGGACTACAAGTTCAAAACTTTTCACAGAAAAAAACAGTTTGTCAGTTTAGACTTGAAAGTGACTTTTAATCACCACATTGAATTATTTTATTGTGATCAAAATATATCTGTACTCTTCCATTTTGGAAGTGATCTTTTAATTAGGGTTTGGTCCAGGTTCCTTACATCCCGCTTTTTTATTAAAACATAGGTTCATTCTGGATCAGTCCTTCCAAGACAGAATGTGGTTGTAGAAACCCTGTAAGGGATTGCCTTAGTTTTAACAAGAGGAGGCTTGGTGCATCATCCTTAATTTTTGGTCACAAAAGAGAATGGGAGAATAAATGAAATATCTGAAAATTGCCAAAAAAATTCAAGGGACTTGAAATTAAATGTTTTCTTTTTCTTTTTTTAAATGAAATTGGAATATTTAATTTCAGATTTATTGGAGTATTGTAAAATGCCAGCAAATGAAGTAGTTGTTCAATCTGGTGCCTGTTCTGCATTTGCTGATCAGAGAATACATTTCTGTTAATAGACACAGTAATCATGCTGCTATATACCTGATACAGAGCCAAAAAAGGGTCTCATTTCTAATGTCATTTGGATAACTATCAATTTGCTACACTATTATTGGTATCTAGTTTCTATCCCAGCAAAATTTCCATCAAGAGCCTGCAGTGGAATGTGATAAAACACACAAAAAGTGGTTTCTTTACTGAGGACTGTATAAGATCTGCCTGAAATGGAAATGGGATAGTCTGGGTTTGTGGAGGGGGAGGATGGGAAAGACTGAACTGAAATTACGTTTTCATGAAAAATGGGGGGGGGGGGGGGGGGGGGGCGTCCAAAACTAAAAAATTTACTGAAATAAAGTTTAAAGTTTAAGTTCCATTAAAAACAAGGCAAATAGACAAATTCCTTGTACACTTTCACCTTTTGAAAAAAAGCAGATTTCTCAATTCTCACATTTTATTTTATTCTGATACTTGTACAGTATTATTCTTGTAACATCTGAGTGCCATATGAACCATTGAGCATTGAGTTTTATTTTCATTCAGTGCTGCAATATGACTCCTAAAAGACCTATAAAAGAAAGAAACATTAAGTGATTTCACAAGAAGTTTCTAATATCTCACAGAATAAAAAAAAAAATTTGATTATCATGATAAATCTGCAGGAAAAGCATCCTACTAAATAGTGCCAGCTGGCTATAACTGACATTTTATTCAGTCCCTCATTTGAAGATATAGTGATGGATAAATAATATTTTCTCCACAAAGAAAAGAAATAACAAAGATACATTGATTGCAGTTCAACTGTAGGAAATTGCTTTGTAAAAATGCATGTTGTTGGATCCCACATGTGCTAGGTCTTATTCTGATTTAATAAAATGCTCTTACTGGTGTTAACTCTGCTGCCCCCAGAGTGCCGGCTGGGAACTGCAGAGCATTGCATGCATCACCAGAAGGCCCCACACCAGTTATTTTGTGGCAGAATTTTCCAAAGGTGGAATTAGGTTTGCAATGGTGTTACAGGGAAGACTGCTAGAAAGCAATCAGGTCTCAGAAAGATGGCACTGAGGCATTAGTGTGATCTGTCAAACTTTTAAAACTGATTACTATGCAAAAAGGAAAGTCAGATTTAACCTCAGTCTCCAACTAAGGTTGAAAGCAAGGAGCATTTTCTTGACATATAAAACCTAAAGAGACATATGACCACACTTTTCCAGGTATAACAAGTCATTTTCACTTCAAGTCTTTGCATCTACTCTTCAAATGATTTATCAAAAAGGAAACAAACAAAGCAAAATTTGAGTTACTGTCCATGCAAATGCATATTCTGACCACTAGAATTAACTGCCTTCCGAAGAAATCTCTGTTCACATAGGAAAGTTGTCATAAACATGGCAATAATTTGCTTAAATTAAGTACAGGTTAATAATTAATAATTATTATTATATATTAATTAATATTATTAATAATGCGGAGCACTTAACACAGTATATCATCAAGCAGATTGGAAGCAACAAATCTACCTGAATAGCAAGAGGCTCCAATATTCTTCTTCAAATAGCAGGCTAGAGTTGACTTGGGAGTAGGTAATGGAGAGTAGGAAAAACCAAATCAGAAAGATGTACTTATGTCATCCATCACCTCAGCAGCCTGAGAATTTCGAGGAGCTCCTGGTAGACATTAAGTTTGCTTCTCCCTGAGAGAAATACTGAAAGAGTTAACATTTGCTCTCTTTAAATGAATCCAGCCTTCTGCACAGAGAAAGGATAGATACAGGTAACTTGGATTTTATTCATACAAAGCACCATATTTTCAGAAGATATAAAATTCACAGTAGACTGTAAAGCATTCTGGTTTTCAGATAGTGGCTTAAAATGCTGAATAATGCAAAAATACATACTGTCATATACAATGTGACACAACAGAGTTACAACATACAGAATAATTTATATATAATTTTGATTCCACATCTGATATTTTCTCACCAAACAAGCTAAACCCCATACTGATAAGAATGCAGTAAAACTTTATACCTTGTATTTTAAACCCCATGTCTATGATTGCACAAACTGTGTGGTGAGCCAGTCAGCACAGTCTATGCTTTTCTGTCTTAAGCAGAATGACAGCAAATGTCACCAACCATGCAGGTGTTCATTAAGGTACAGCTAAAGCCATTGCATCGCAACCTAGAAACAATACAATGCAAAAATAAGACATCAGAAAGTCTGTGTAACCCAATGAGCACAGCTATCAGGAGCTGTTATTCAAATAAACAAGAGGTTCATTAGTTTGTTATTGCTGGTCCTAAACGTACAAAACTCTTAGAGAAAAAAACAAGGCACTATAGTCACAATCTGTTTGGGTCTGCTGAATCCAATCAAAAGGACTTGGAGAGCGCATGTTGGTGCTGTGAGACTGAGGAATGCAAGTGGAGGCACAGGGTCTGAGGAACCCTCTGCAGCCTGTTTTGAACCTGCTAATGTGCTCTGCTCACTTAATGGCATCTTATAAAACATCTGGTCTCAAACACACAAATATTGATTCAGTATATGGAAATCTGGTATTACACTACTGCTGTTTCTAGGAACAGCTTATATAAACAGATCTGACATGATTGTGCCATATGGTTTTATTTCTGAGTGCTTTGACTACATTTTTAGGGGGAGAGCGTGATTAATTGGAGTGATTTATAGGTCCCTCTCGCTTCCTTCAAGGTGGATGATGACTAAGCTGTAAAAGTCACAAATTTTGGTGTCCAGGTTCATAAGGGTTTTCAGTTAATGGTTAACTGAATGACAAATCTCTGCTGTGCATTCACGTGTGACTCCACTCAGTGGGTGATAAGGCCTAAATCCTCCATAGAGTACAAATTTGCAGGCTGAAAAGGAAGTATGTTTTACGGGCTCTATGTGCTTTTACCATGCCACATTTACCACACATTAGTGAAAGCAAATACAGGGAAATGAGAGGTTTTGAAGAGACAAATAGGTTGTGGCCCTTTTGTAAACATCAGTAACAACTTGAATATTGTACCTGGGTAAAAAGTGAAGCTACAGGCTCTGAGTTGGGTTTAAAGTCTAAGGAATTTAGTTAGCTTGAAGATGCTGTTTATCCTGACATTCCTTCCTCACCAGCCTGACTCTCAGGCCCTGCCATCTCAGATTGTCTCACAGAACTGCCATCTTTCTGCCAAAACTCTTTGTTTGGTAACTGAAACGCACCAAAAATAGTGTTTTATTACTTGGTGGATCCAGTGATATCTGGATAGAGGATGTGCAGAGTCCTGTGGATACTTCTGTGTGACATGACCTGGGGCACGGGCAATTGAATACGATGTGACAAAGATGTATGCAACTGCTGGACTGGCGTCCTCCATCTTTATTCGTATATCTTTGTCACGAACAGCTGAACCCTGAAAAACTGTTTTGTTCAACTGCATTTGACCTACTCCCTATTCCCTGCTCAGGTCTTTTGCTCATACAGCTTTGTGGGTGCAGTTCATCCCTGTGCTTCTGCTATGGAGTTACCAGAAGAGGCAAAAAGACAGTAACCACCTGGTAGTATTAGAGAAACTCACAGCGGTGCAACTGTATCCTTACACATATTGCAAATAAACCATCTCTTAAATATTTGTACCACTTCTGTACTTTTTATTAGTGGCACTATACCTATGCTAGGAACATACCAAATTGTCTCTATTGCTCATCATTTGGTGTTGCTAATTATATACTTGGTACTTACCTATTGTCCTCCTACCTATGAATTTTGTCCATCATGGGGGAGGGAAGCAGAAACTATGTTATGTACTGAGCTGGCTAGGCACACTCGGCAAGGTTAAACCCTTGGGTGAGCTGTCTCTTGGCAACCCCTAGACACATCCATGAAGTTTTTAACTTTCATATCGTGTAGGTCATAAAACGCCCCAGAATACCAGATTGCAAATATGTGAATTGCCATATCAGATCAGACTGACAGTCCATCTTGTGAAAAGTCTCTTAGTGTAGAAATATCAAATGTTCTAGAAGAAACAGTCTTGCAATAAGCAGTTTTCAATGCTTAAACAGAGTATTTCAGTCAGTTTAGAGGCATTTATATACTAGCAGGATATAATGAGTTCTGCTGACTCATTTTGCTTAGAGTGAACACTATTTCCTTGTCTTACTTTGGAATGACATGTTTATTTAATTGATTCATTGCTCTTACATTTATAAGAAATGATGTCGTCTACCTGGACTGGTGTAGAGCATTTGACACTGTCCTCCATGACATCCTTGTCTCTAAATTGGAGAGACACAGATTTGATGGATAAGGAGTTGGCTGGATGGTTGCACTCAAAGGGTTGCTGTCAACATCTCGATGTCTGCGTGGAGAGCAGTGACAAGTGGTATTCCTCAGGGGCTGGTATTGGGACTGGCGCTGTTTAACATCTGTGTCGGTGACATGGACGGTGGGATTGAGTGCACCCTCAGCAAGTTGCTGATGACACCAAGTATGTGGTGTAGTTGACACAGTGGAGGGAAGGGATGCCATCCAGAGGGACCTTGACAGGCTTGAGAGCTGGGCCCGTGCAAACCTCATGAAGTGCAACAAGGCCAAGTCCAAGGTCCTGTACACGGGTCAGGGCAATCCCAAGCATAAATACAGGCTGAGCGATGAGTATATTGAAAGCAGCCCTGAGGAGAAGGACTTGAGGGTAATGGTTGATGAGAAGCTCAGCATGACCTGGAAATGTGCACTTGCAGCCCAGAAAGCCAGCCATATCCTGGACTACATCTAGTGTGACCAGCAGGTTGAGGGAGGTGATTGTCCACCTCTACTCCACTCTCGTGAGACCCCATCCAGAGTACAGTATTCAGGTCTGGGGCCCCCAGCATAAGAAGGACATGAATCTGTTGGAGCAAGTCCAGAGTAGGGCAACAAAGATGATCAGGGGGCTGGAGCACCTCTCCTGTGAAGACAGGCTGAGAGAGTTAGGGTTGTTCAGCCTGGAGAAGAGAAGGCTCCAGGCAGACCTTACAGCAGCCTTCCAGTGCCTAAAGAAGGCCTACAAGAAAGCCAGAGGGCATGTAGTGATAGGACAAGAGGTGGTGGTTTTAAACTGAAAGAGAGTAGATTTAGATTAGATGTAAGGAAGAAGTTCTTTACTGTGAGGGTGGTGGGACACTGGAAGAGGTTGCCCAGAGAGGTTGTAGATGCCCCATCCCTGGAAGTGTTCAAGGCCAGGTTGGATGGGGCTTTGAGCAACCTGGTCTAGTGGAAGGTGTCCCTGCCCATGGCAGGGGGGTTGGAACTAGATGATTGTTAAGGTCCCTCTCAACTCAAACCATTCTATGATTCTATGATTCTGTGACAAAAAAGATTGAAGAATACTTCTTGAGTACCTTGCTGCTGTTCATCATTTTAGTATACAACTTTTGCCTTTCTTATATTAATATTTTCCCCAAGGAAAAGATCTCTTCCCTCTTTCTTGGTGGAATATTTTGTTAATTTCTTTATTATTCCTACTTTGGGATTCTGCCACCTAGTTGTATAAACATTTCAGGCAGAAGTGATAAAGGCTGAATACCATGGTAAATATGAAATAGCACTTTCGCTATTACATGGCACTCTGCATTTTAAAGTCTCCTATATTCTTCCCTAAGCACATGCTTCCCCTTAGTTATAACGTAAGCTTTTTAAACCAATGCTAATATATTTTAACATTTTTAAGGTGACATTACAAATTGAACTGGGTTTAAAATGCAAAGAAAACATTTTCATATCTTTATTTTCATATCTTCTGTATTTTAATATCTTCACTATAAACTTTAATTAACACAAGGCTTTGTTTTTCTTGTTTTCTCTTTTCCCACTGCTTACTGATGCAGCAGGGAAAACATACAGATCTTCAGGGTTTTCTTCTTCCCCACATTAAAAACCAATTTACAGATGTTACATCTGCTGATTTGCCCTATGTGGTGGTGGAAAAGAGGACCACCACTTCTCCATTAGGAAAGCTCTCCTCTCTCAAGGTTGAGGGATCAGAAATGCCAGTCTGACATTTCTTCTGTACAACTGCACGTCATTGGTAAATCCTTCATACACAGTCTACTGCTTCTTTTCTGCTCTACCAGTCCACGTCAGACAAGCTGTATCTGGTGGGGCTTTCTGGACTGAGAAAGAAGTGGTGAAACCAAGCAGGGAAGCTAAGAAATCTTCACTGCAGCCCTTAGGGAGGGGGTCTGATGTAGGATGATGCACTCTGCTAATGGTGATAATCATTTGGGGTGGTGGATGGACAGAACAGAAAGGTAAACAAATGGTGTCTGAAGCTGCAGAGTCAGGATAGGTGTTTAACAAGTGCAGAAGAAGCCTGTCTGAGCCCAGCCTATTTTGTCCTTCAGCTATAGGTGGTGCCAAGCACACTAGACTCATCCACCTTGTGGAACCACAATATCAGCAAATTTCTTAGCACCTCTCTACTGCAGGTAGCCAACAGGGAAGGTGAGGATAACAGCTTTTACCCTGCATAAAGCTTCCCACTCTCCTCTTGCCAATTCCTGTGCCACCATTGAGGAGCTTTCTGCAGCTAAGGGAGGAAGCAAAGCAGTCATATTGTTCTTAAGGAACATGAGGATCCCGAGGCCACTGCACACCATGCAGAAATATTAGCAGAGCATGAAGGGAAGCACAGTGCTGACTAGAACAGCAGTAAAGTCAGATGGCCAGGGGCAGTCTGGGTGGAGAAAGAAATTCTCTTGGGACACTGGATTCCTGCTGAGGTCCTGCTGGCTCCTGCATACCCTCTCAGCAGGGTGCAGAGGTCCTCCACAGGGGGAGGAAATGAGGGGGTTGGATCAATTAAAGACTCACCCCCAATTGTATTAGCAATAGGAAAATGATTTAATAGAAATTTATATAAAAGTGCGACTTCACAGAATTCGATGGCAAGGTTCACTCTATTGCTTAGTAGATGGATGAAAGGCACACAGTAAAATTAAGTTAGAATGAAACTAAACTTATGTATATAGAGACCGAAAAGGTAATAGGGTAAAAGGGAATGTTACAAAGAATTATTTCTTGTGATTTGTGCAAAGATCGGGAATGTGGGAAAGGGTAAGGGAGACCCTCCCATTGAGTCACGAGGTTCAGAGAAGGCCCCCTTGCTTTCTAGACTCCTGTTGGAGTCTAGGTGCAGCTGGAACAACTCCCAGTGCCAGACTTGGTCAATGGTTTATGTCTAAAGGGATAATGAGTGTAACAGCAGCCTAAAATTTGTTCACAGTTGGATAGAAATCACAACCAAAATTTAAGTATAAATTAGAAAATTATAATATACTTGCTATAATATACTTACTATAGACTATTTAGGTTAGTACACGCATGTGCATAAAGACGCTAAGAGTTATAAGAGAGTAAAAGAGGGTAAGAGAGACTGAAAGAGAGAAAAAGAGGTACATCTGTCAAAAATTCCCCTCAAGGTCAGTGAAACTATTCACATCGAATGCTTTGGCATCCTTTTCAACAGGCGAAGGGCCAAACCTCAAGGAGTGGAGAGTATCAGCCCAGGTCCCATTGGCTTTCGGCAACAGACCTTTGATTTTCGCAAACACGAAAGTTTGCGAGATCTGAGAGGTGTCCCACTCAGAGGGACATGCTGGTCACAGCCTGCTGTGGTCCAGGAGAGCTCAGAGGGCCTCTCTTAGATAGGTTCCGGAGATGATTGACTCTAGTCATCAACAAATTGCTTGAATCCTAGCTGCGCTGGAAAGCTCTGAGACTGTCTGTGAATAACTTAAAACAGACATACAGGATGCTCCAAGATTGTCAGGGGAGGACTGTAATGTGTCAAGATTGTTATGAGAAAGAACTGGCTGTAGGCTGCTATGAGAACTGGCTATCCCTTCTCCCATCGCCCAGCCTCCACCGGGCAGCAGGATTCCTTGAGACGCGCAGCCTATCTCCCTGTCTTAGCTGTGTGAGTTCCTGGCACAGACAAGGGTCGCTTAACCGCCCGACTCATTACGCTTATGCTAAGGCCTAGCGAGCCTTCTTGAGTTTGTAAATCCGCCTGGAGAGGGGGAAGGAAATCCACCACCACAGCCACCACTGAGCCTTCCCCACCCTGACCAGCCCCACCGGGGTCCCACCTTCCCCTGTCCCACAGCAGCTCCAGCCAGGGCCCTCGGTCTGGGCTGGGGCCATGCTATAGGTGTTCAGTGGGGCTCAAGGAACCAAAGCATCCAAAACAACATCTGTGCTTTGGCATTTAGACTAAGCATCAGCTCATTAGCTATCCTTCACAAGCACAAATTCATTTGAATTAATATGAAGATGTCACTTTTACCAGTAGGAGGCTTAGAGATGTACCCAAAATTTAAAATATTTGGAGAAAGTCTGATGATTTCTTTTTAGGTGTACCCTACTTGCGTCACCACAAGCTGTCCACAAATTCCATCCTTTCCTCTTAGTGTTACTGTGTGAGTTGAGAAGACACTGTGCTCTTGAACCTTTGGTCTCTTCTTCCCTGAAATGCTCTGCAACCTGTAATTTTCTGATGTTTTCACCATTCCACAGATATTCCTGCTGCTTCTGTCATATCTTCTGCTTCTGCGGAGCACTGGGCCTGTAAATATGGCTCAGGTTGTGGCTTTCTGAGTGATACAGAAATCCACAGAAATCTCAGACATAAGATTTTCAAAGGATAGGGAGATAAACAGAGTCGAGTATGGGTAGATGCGCATATAAGGGAGAAGCATAAAACTACATCACTTAAAGCTGCTGATCATAATGATATTCAAATATGGGGATCTTAGGCACCTTAATTAGCATAACTGTAAACAAAATTAATTGCACCTGAAACATTTCATACACTAAGAAGAAAGTTGCACTCAAACAGTTAGCCTTTAGAATTAGCCCCAGAAATTCTCAGCTGGGATATGAAAAACAGATGAGCTTAATCAAACCCTTACATCTCATCTCAGGATTTTTTAGAAATTCTTCATCCCCTCATCTTGATTTGGTTTTAGCTTATGTACAAAGCCAGATGTAGGCCAATTTTTTGCATTCAGTTTAAATGTGGCCCAGGGGTATTTCAATCTCTCCAGATAAATTGATTTCAAAAGAAACTAAGTGTTTAGTCAAT
This sequence comes from Haliaeetus albicilla, assembly GCF_947461875.1. NCBI lineage: Eukaryota > Metazoa > Chordata > Aves > Accipitriformes > Accipitridae > Haliaeetus > Haliaeetus albicilla. The sequence goes on from NC_091516.1 coordinate 5,521,855, forward strand.
ATCTAATGGTGATTATTCATGGTGTTTCTGGTACCATCAATCCTCAATGTAAAATTTCCCATCATGTGGGCTTGAATGTGAATTCCAGACAATGCTTATAGCTATTTAGATGTTCAGGATTGATAATATTCAGTGCAGGACTGGTGATTTAAATATCCATAGCTCTTTTCATGCAGGCTTTAAGAAAACACCTCCTTTGGCTATAGAGTATTCCATTCTGCTCTTCCAGAGTATTTCACACAAAATGAGCCTAAGTTCATTTTTCTGGAAATAAACTGGTAGCTGATTTTCTTATTTAAGAGAGACTGTACAGTGGTAAACGGGTACATAAAAGAACACAATTGACAAAATCCTTTTCTTGCATGAGTTGAAAGAAGACTCTGAAACTGTGTGTGTTGTACAGAAGACAAATAAATTTCAATGACTGGCAGACAACCTCCTGTACTTGCCTTTTTAATATCATTGGTATTCCTGTTATTTTGCTGCTATGACTTTCAGCTTGTAACTACTAAGCAACAATGTGAGTTCTGTGAGAAATATCAAGATAGGGTACATATGTGATGAGGGAAGTCTGCCTAATTTAGGAGTTTATTATATATTCTTGGACTGAGGTCACCCACCTGAGCCCAAGTTTAGATAACATCCACAATATACAAATGGAATACTATATTCACAGTCAACCTTTAGATTGGCTAAGGGAATGACAGAGAACAGGTTTAGGCCTACTTTACACCCAGAAGGTAGACTCAAACTCCCTAGCATTTTAAACTGAATACTATGATGTGCATCATTCTTGTTGAAAGTAGGAAGTTTGGCTTTTATGGTGGGAGTAAATTTATAAAACACCACTTTTTTTCACCTTTGAAAACACAGCCTAGTTTCATAACCACATAGTATGTTTGACAAGAAATAGCAAGCAACAGCAAAGCAAGCCCCAAGTTGTGGCAAACTGCTCTCCCATCTTTATTCAGTTATCAGGAGACCCCAGGAAGGACATCAGCACAGTGAAAATGCTTCCTATCAGAGCTCTATTCTCCAGATCAAGGCTCTGTTAATGATGATTATGTTTCTTCATACTTTTTCTATGTTACAAATACTCTCATTCCTCTCCATAATGATGGCGCATTAAGCCAGCAGTGGAAAGCTTACTTAATTTTAAGGTCAGAGACCTGAGAGACTCCCTGATCAAAGGCCAGACGCTGCATCTTTGTGCTCCAATTCTTTGCTCTAAAAGTGGGACAGTTGGACAGACCCTGTTTGTGAAGCATGATGTAAATGCCAAGTGCTTACTGACAACACTTCTGAGAACCTCATCTATCAACAAGAAGGATTATAACAAAAAACATTGTATTTCTGAATCCCCACTGAAAAAAAAGAAACCTGTAAAATAGTCAAAGTTTCAGATCTTGTGTTTCTCATATAGTTACTGATATATTCATTTAATATTGTCATCAATTTACTTTAAAAACTAATGAAAATCACACCTGTCTGGAAAACATCAGCTAAATTTCACTTGAATATGAAAAACCAAACCCATTAGCTTTTTATATATTAAGTATCCAAACTGTCTTACTTCTTTGTACACTACATTCAACATATAATTACTGTACCAGTAGTATATGCAATATATAATTTATGACTCTGTGTACCAGAATGTAATGCTTTCAATGAGTTCTGTTTCTCATCTAGATTTTTTGATTACTGTTAGCTCCCAAACTGCTCTAGGAATCAAGAGGTTTCACAAACACCATAAAAGTCAGATTCTCACAGCAATTGATAAAAAGGTCTTGAAGTATAATTAAAATCATATAGTACAAGAAATCAAAGTTATACAGTGGTGTAATAAAATAAAGTTTTAAAAGAAGAAATGCAAGATAAATCAAGATAAATATGAGGAAAGACGTCTGCCAGTGAAATGTTTTATGATATGAGAATAAGTCTCATAGAAAAAGTAAGGAATCATCACTTGTGGGTTTTCACACAAAAAATGCACAAAATCTTCATTAGATTATTGCATGGTGTGATTAGAGATGTCCTTAAAAGGTGCAGTTTTGTGCCTGCTATGTCTGTTATTCAGAGAAGATGTGTTTCTCAATGATTGCAGTAAGAATTATGTAAATTTCTTAAAGTCAGATTTTTCACCCATGTAACCTAATTTTCCAACTTTACATTAAACAGTTGAAAATATATGCAAATCCCAATGTAACCATATATATAAAATGAGTGATATTTATAATTACTGTGAGAAAATTGTTTTATATTGATTGCTTCAGGAAAAAGAAATGAAAATGGATAATTGCATCACAGTGAACACCATAGTAATAAGATCAGAAAGGCTCCACATCTTTAAAAATATTGGCATTAATAAACTGTCCTCAATGTTATGTTGTACAAGCTAATTAAAATGAAGTCATAGTTAATTTTTTACAACCTTTACTGTGATTACATTATTATTTCTTAATGTTGTTATCTTTCTATCCTATGCAGAGACAAAGCAACTGCATGGAATAAATTTACTGCACAGTATCTGCTAGTTTATTGGTGAACTGATTAATTTTTTTTACTATTTCTTTCCCACTACAATAAATTTGAATGAAGTAGTTTGTTATTATCTGGAAGGAAAATAAATGTGCAAAAGGTGTGCAGAGGAAGATGTGCAACTAAAAAAAAAAAATCACTGTAAGCCTGTCCATTTTTGCCAGTCTTCCCCAAGGATAGGAAAAGTTCAAGGAAAATGGATGAAACACTGAAGGCAAAACTGTATAGGAAATATATTAAAAAGTATACCTCATTTGAAAATTGTTTCTGCATGTTTTAGATGCTGTCGAACTGAGTAGCATTCTTCTATACTCCGAGAGCAATACAGTAAATTGTGTTGCTTCTTTTAACAAGGACTACAGTATTTTCTGCATATAAAAAATAAGAATTGCACTTTAAAAAATAAATTATATTCTATCATTTACGCTACATTATGGCCCAACAGGTGTGTGTTACTTGTATGTGACACTTCCCAGGTAGTCACAGAAGACTCACCTCTGCATAAAGCTGTCACAGAGGTTTCCATATCACTCCCAGGAGAAGCAGGGCACTGCTGAAGTGTCGCTGGAACCTGGCACAGTCCTCAGCTGCTCCCTGGGGACATTTTCCTCCTCAAACTTATGCTGGAGGACTCGGTGGGATACAGACAGCTTAAGATCACAAGGTCACAAAGAAAGCTTCAAATCAGCTTTGGAGGTACCCACACTGTAGGGTAGTTCTACACACCAAAAGCTATGCGCTCAGCAGTGTAGCTGTAGCAAGCCGCGGGGAAAGAGGGGAGTGAGAAGTACATAGTTTTATCTTCTCCAGCAGAAATTGTCACTAGGGTGATACAAATTTGTGTGAGTAAACATCAGCCAGTAGCAATCTCTGTGTTTGTCTGAAGACATAAATCTGCAGCTAAAATGTGTTTAGTGCTCAAAGTAGCCCTACATTTACAAAGGGCTAAGGCTTTGAGAAGGTCATGAATATGGAAGGAAAGGCAGTTTGAAATTATGTCCTCAGAACACAGCTAAACATGCAAGCACTGGCAGATGTGGCAGGTCATGTTTGGCTCTCATTTGCCACCATGTATCCCTCATGCTTCCAGTTCCTGTGAGATGGTCAGCCTCAGTCAGGACAACCTATTGCAGGTTGCTCTCCCAGACTAACTGGCACTGCAAGCGAGGCTGGACAGGAAGACTAACATTGGGCTTCCCTGACACTAATGTGACAGGCTGCAGCTGAGGGTAGATGTCATGCATGCAGAAGAGGTCCTGGAGTGCATGTTCATAAAGAAGAACACCCTGCTGAGCCCCCTTCTTAGTCCAGTATTCAGTCTGATGATGACAGTACAAGACGCTACTTTGGGAAAGCATGTGAGCCTCACCACTGCTGAGGGCCATTCCTCTCATAATTCCCCAGTATCCTAAATATTAGGCAATGTAGCCCTGCTTAGTCCTTTTGTTGTTCTTTTAAGGATCTACTTAGTTTGTTTAAACTCTTTCTGAACATGCTAGTAATGCCTGTCTCCACAATCCCTGTGGCAACAAGTTCCAGAAATTCACACACTGCTGTAAAAAGAGGTATTTTATCTGCTTTAAATTGATCTCCTACGAGTTTCTTAAATTGCCCTCTAGTTCTATCATCATGTGATTTGATGAATGAAATCATTCTACTTTCACCTTATCCACTGTCTTCATGACTTTGTAATTCTCAATCCCTGTATATGAGCTCAGCAGGTACAAGAGATTCAGAATCTCTGACTCTAGGATCTTATCTAAGGGCTCCTACTGAAATGTCTCAGGGTACATTTATAAATTAGGTATCATCTTAAATAACAATACACTTTTGTGAAAGAAATGTGATAGAAGGATAGCTGTAGATAGATGCACATCACAGCTGGTAAATGACACACTTTACAAGAAGAAAACAGTAAAGATGGCAGAAAGAATTCTTCAATGTTAAATAGCAACAGTAGAATATTTTTATTGAAATAAGATTATTGAAAAAGATTAAGATATTTAAAACATAAGAAATGTTTCTGTTGTTTCTCTTGCCTCTTTTTTAAAGAAATAATTTAAAAATCAACAATTTAAAATGTTTCATAATTTTGTGATTTTAAGCAATGAATCATCATTTTCATCCTTTTCAAAATGAAAATTTAAAAAATATATTACAACAAATAAAAGGAAATAAAATGGTATGTAAGAACAATAAATACTGAAATTATGTTTTTGTGTTTGCATATTGGATAACATACATGCAAGGGTTGGACGCTGGCATAGGATGAGAGCACCAAAATTTCAAAGGATCATGATTTGCAGTGATGAGTTCAAATAGAGTGATTAAGAAATCACGGTAAATACTGAGATTTTCACAAGTTCTAATCTCTTTCTATGTATACGTTTAATTTTTGTGAAGAATTTCATTTAGGCCTGATCTCATATAGGTGAACATGCTACACAGACATGTGTTTCTTAGTCTAGGAGAGGCTTTTGATACCCTTTTCCCTGTCAGTGCAATAAAAAGTAGAGATGAAGGGACAGAAAGTGAAGAAGTCTGACACAGACTTAAAATCATGTGCCTGCACTTGTGAAGAATCTGTAGCTTTGATTAGAGGCCTGCTGTTTCTCTCTGTGTGCAGTGTGAGGCCGTATGCTATAAATACTTATTTCACCTTGGGGACCCAGTCTTCACCTGTGTTTGGAAGCCTGAATTCAGAAGCAGTAAGGCAGACTGAGAGGGTCAAATTTATACTTGATGTAACTCCTTGGCAGTAAACCAAGGATAAATTTGGCCCATGTGTACAAACAGAAGTGACTAAAAATGTACAAATATTACAGAGCCAGATAAAGCAGCAAGTCAAGGGAGAACAGAGGGCATCAACTTGAGAGGTAATCAATATGTGTGGGAGGCTGGAAAAGATAAGCAACACCAATGTCAACAGAAAGTCAGAAGCTGGGGGGGGGAGCTATGACAAAGTGGTAAAATAAAAACTTTCTCTCTGAATCCATCAGTGAAGTTTGCCTTTCATTAATTATTTAATTGTTTAGGGTTATGTCATACACTTGACTACACTAGTATGCAAAAGTGGAAGTGATCAGGAATATTCTGGACTTCTTTTTAGGCCAGAATATCCCATTTTAATGGAAGAAACTTGGCTGGCAGTTCTGCGTGTGCCCCACAACCATGGCCTAAAAAGGAGGCATTGTTAGATGGTGTGTACAGTAAGGGCAATGCAGCAGGAAGCATCATGTGTTGCCTCCAAAAGGAATAGGCAAATAGAAAATCAAGACTGTAATTGCTCCTGTTCCAACGTCAGTAGCTCCTAGTACATGAAAGAAACTTTTTCATGAATGAATGGATATCTAGGCAGATCCCAACCATGTTACACATAAGACCTTGTGAATCCAGATGTGCAAATGGATAAAATATTCACTGGTCAGGGGAAGATTTGGACTGAATATGCCATGCTTTTTTCAAGTCAACAGAGTTCCATTTATTTCCCAGATTACAAGTGTGGTCTAGAGTGTAATTTTGGAAGTGGAAAACCCAAATTAGAAAGAGCAAGCCATTGTGTAAAATTAATATCTGGATTCACTGTTGCCCAGTATTCTGTGCAGCCATTTAATCACATGAAATGAAGAAAATGTAGATGTAAACAAGTTATCAAGTATAAGAGTTTACACTCCCTTAAATCAGAGGCTGCTATGCCTCTGTATAACATAATTTAGAACAACTACAAAATTGGTCTTTGTTACTTTACTTGACAGAACGATCTAAATACATCCAGATCTTGCCTCCTCCCCTGGGCACTTTCAGTACACATGCACCCACTAAACCAATGTTAAGGAATCCTCCAAACATTAACTGAATTTTATTTTGATAATTTAAATGTATAATCTAAACTGCTGCATCTTTTAAATATATCCTCTCTTTTTCTTATAATACGTGACCAGTGTATTTTCTCACATATGAACTAAAATATTTTAGAGCTTATTTGTACTGTTTTTAAAAGTGTGCTAGCAAAAAAACGTACAGTGCATAAACTGGAACAGGTAAGTCTCCATTTTAGCTGGCTTTTGAGAACCTTCGGTAGTAATAGCTGTTAGTGCTATGATAGCATTACAGCATCCTCCTTTTTAAGAGCTTTGTCTGAACGATAGGATAGATTTATGTTCCCAGGTGCAGTCCAAACTTTTCATCCTTTGATTCCCCCAACCAGAGGGCCAATTCAAATGCATTAAAGTCTCTGTTTCCTTGTTTACTCTGGTCTCCAGTTAAAGCATGTTGTGGTGCACATACACTCATTCCAGGAAGGAGTTTTAACATGGCCAATGTGCATACATCTGGAGTGAGATATGGGAATCTTTCTCAGTTCCTCCAGCTTAGCTGTGTGGATTCAGAGCTTGCCAAAGTGATGATATTCTGCTATGCCTGCTTTATATGACTGCTTTTAAGCTGCTTCAATTATAGTGATTCTTGCCTAGAATGTACAGTGCTGCTAAGGGGAAGGGAATTTTGTTCTTTTTTCCAAGGGTTTTTTTGGCTGAAAGGACTCAGCTAACTTGGCACAAGTTCAGACTCTTTTTACAGAAATGACTTTGCATTTTTCAGCTACTAGTAAAAAACTTAAAGAATTATCCTAGCTCTATTCACAAGTGTATTTAGCGCATAACAAAAACACTGAAAACAGCATCCAGCACAAAGGTGGAAAGAAAAGTTAGAGAAATACATACATTTTCGGTGTGTTCTTGGAAAACTGCATCTAGCAGGTTTTAGCTGTTAGCCCAGATAGCAAAACTGGTGCTGCAGGGAATGTTTAAGGACAGGAAAAACATGAAGGACAACCCACTGCTAAGTGATACATTTCCTCTGTAGTTTTCACTGTATGGTTTGCTGAAATACTGTCTTTAACTCCCTGCAGAGAAAGGTGGAGATAAATGACATGATTGTATTAGAGGTTTTTAACTTGCTCTTCTCTTTGTACTTTATGCCTATGTCAGGCTGTTACATGGACAGCTCAAGCAAAGCCAGGAATTATTTGCCAAAAAAAAATAAAAATTCCTTGGAGCAATAGGTGTGCTGTGTTATTTGGGCTCCACAGCAGAGACAGGGCAAGATTTTCTCTGTTCTTCACTCCCATTATTGCATGGCTATCGCCAAGCACATGCAACCCAACCTCTGTGCTACCCTTATCAGCAGTGAGCTATTTCTTTAAGTGTGTCCTCTTGTTAACTTTATCTCAAAATAATTGGAAAGTTTATGGAAAGCATATGGAAAGGAGGAGGAAGAAGAAAAAAGAAAGACAGATGAGACCATAAAAGGCCTTTTGCCAAAATCCTTCGAAGAATTTGGTTTCTCTTAAGGTTTAGATACCACTTATTTCAGTGCCCTTATTATTTCCCCACCCAGCCCCCCTTCTTTCTCCTTGGTGTCACTTGGTTGTATCCATGAAAACAACACCTCCAAAAGAACAGCACAGAGTCAGCATGGGCTGCTAGTGTGCAAAAATCACTCATAATATTGAATAACATGAAGGCCCTCCCTGCTTCTCCTATCTGTCACTAAACAAACTGCACTGACATTTTGGCATTCATACACCGGACACACTGACATTTTGGCATTCATTGTAGAAATGGACTGAAATACAGGAAGGTTTAAAAGATGCATTTGCTAAAAGTGTCCTCTTGTGCCCAGCAATATCAGTGTTAGAATAACTTAGTACTAAGAACAGCAGGCTGGGTGTTTGACTGCTTCTCTTGTCTAGATAGGTGCATAACTTTCATGGGGACATAGCAGAAAATGGTCCTACACGAAACAATCTTAAAACTTCACTCAACATCATCGAGTGAAAATGTCCTCTTTGAAGACAAATTGAAGAGAACCTCCAAGATTTTGGAAGTGATATGAAAGCTTTTCTTTCAGAGTATAAGCGTGGGTTAAATTCTGCTCATCTGCAGTTCTCCTTATGCATGAAAAAAGGGTGGGGAATATGGTACATCCTAATTAATTGCTGCACATGCACTTCTAAACACTGCTCAGCACTTCTTTCATCTTGTATACTGGGGGTTTTTTTGATCCTGAACCTGTTTAATTACAGGGTGTTATACAAAAGGCAGAAAAGATAAATGTAGCCTGAATTAGGCAGTCCTTTGGGTAGTCATCAGATTGATCTTGACTGGCTTCAGGATCAGACACTGAAAGTTCATGTCAGTCTGTCTTTAGAGGCAAGAGTTTGTGGTGACACAAAGTGTGTTTTAATCATTCATCATTATCTTAAATTTTGACATTAAAAGGGTTCTTGAGTCGAACATGCTATTCTAAGCAGTTAGAATTTGTGCTTTTTGTAGAAGAAAATGCTTTACAATATGCCAAAATGTGCTTACTATTTTTTTTTTTGTCAACATTAAGGCTTAAAGCTACTTATGTGTATTTTCAGACACCACTGAGGCCCTTCTGAAAGTGTTTCTTTAGCTACACTTGGAGTCCACACCAGTACTCGTTCTTTTTGAATAACTATTAATTCAGAATAACGCCAATCATTTCCATGACTCTGGCCGCCACAGCTCATTGGCGCTGCTTTAAACAGTGCTAGTCTGAGACATTGTCTATAAAATAAAAATGCTATCATAAAGATAACAAAAAGTCTAGAGGTTTTCTCCTTGTTTTCAGTGGATTTCTGGATTCCACTCAGTGGAGTCTAGTCCAGTAAACTCCTTAAACTGTAGAAGGAGCCCCAAGATTATCTCTGGAAGATCTGCTAAAGAAGTATAAGAAAAACAAATTCACATTTACATGCATAAACTTTCTAAAGGATTCTGCCTTGCCACTACAAATTTTTGAGGGGGTCCACAAATCTCAAACCAGTAGGCAAACTCCAGCACTTACAGGCGGGATTTTCAAACTATTTGCTGCTAACTTAATTGACTTCCTGCTGGAGGCAATCCCACTGTGACTTTTGTCATTGACTTAGCCAGGAGGAGAGCCAGGACTGAGTGTTTTAAGAATTATATTCTAATTTATATACATGGTGGTCGTCTTTCCGTCAGTGTTCTAACTTTTTTACCCCAACACCTAGGGATTTGCTAATCTTACTGAAAAGTTCTCATAGAATATTGCAGATTTGCTCTGGAGAAAGTGTGTTAAAAGAAGGACGACTCAATGAGACAGATTTGTTACATCAGCAATGAGTAGTTTACCATGTGACTGGTGCAGCAGACAAGTGAGAGTGTCGTGGTTTAACCCCAGCCAGCAACTAAGCACCACGCAGCCGCTCACTCACTCCCCCCCATCCAGTGGGATGGGGGAGAAAATCGGGAAAAGAAGTAAAACTCCTGGGTTGAGATAAGAACAGTTTAATAGAACAGAAAAGAAGAAACTAATAATGATAATGATAATACTAATAAAATGACAACAGTAGTAATAAAAGGATTGGAATGTACAAATGATGCGCAGGGCAATTGCTCACCACCCGCCGACCAACACCCAGCCAGTCCCCGGGCGGCGATTCCCTGCCCCCCCCCTTCCCAGTTCCTAAACTAGATGGGACGTCACATGGTATGGAATACACTGTTGGCCAGTTTGGGTCAGGTGCCCTGGCTGGGCATGAGAAGCTGAAAAATCCTTGACTATAGTCTAAACACTACTGAGCAACAACTGAAAACATCAGTGTTATCAACATTCTTCTCATACTGAACTCAAAACATAGCACTGTACCAGCTACTAGGAAGACAGCTAACTACATCCCAGCTGAAACCAGGACAGAGAGCTTGAAAATCTTTGTACTGGCAGAAAAGGTGCTATATTTACTATGGGACATGGTAATCTAGAGTATATTATTTTGCACTTTGCAAGGACTTAAGATTCACTTGAAATTCAAAATGTACAATAATGCAACAACATCTGTAAAACAGAAAAACAATGGAAAGAAAGCAAAGCTTTCTATCTGATTGATATATTTCATTAGCATCAGTCTTAGAAAACTCAGCAGATAAAATTCAAATTATTGATTTTATAGAGCTATTGGCATCAAATCACTTACAAAAAAAAGGAATTATTGCACCAAAAAACTCTTCCTGAGTAGCTGTTGCATTTGTAGTTATATGAGCTCAGGAATAGGGTCTTCGTCTTCTTTTTCCATTTTTATTTTTTTTAGTTATTTCATTTACCAGAAAAGGGTATTTACCAAAAGGGATTATAATTTGTTCCACTTTAAAGTAAAAATAAGACACCTGGTATCCAATTTATAGCTTTTCCTTTGTTTATTTTTCATAATTGTACTTCTGATGCATTTAAAATCCCTTTTGAAATGTTGAATATTAGAAAGGCAGCACAGATGCTGATTCTGTTTGCAATGGCCTAAAAAAGAAAAGTGCAAGCTTTAATCTGATGTCTAGGCTGCATTAAAAAAATTGGATTGAAAAGGATTAGATTAGATTAGACCTTCTGGATTTAAAAATGTTAAAACTCCATTTATGCTTTAACATAATCTCCTTCCACTCTCTGGAGCCATCAAGCTGGGCTCTGTCCCTTGCAAGTATTTTTTATTATTATTATTAAATTTGTTTCTTTTTCATTTTAACATCCTAGTTTCATATTTGTAATAGCAAGAAATCCTCTGAGACAGATCTAAAAGTTCCTTCTGACCTGGTGAATGGAAGGGCAGGCACTTAAACCTCTGGCTTTTACGATGATTTTATGTATTTGTGCACAGTCACAAATGTAAATATTAATAGCTAGTTTTTTAAAGCCAAATAAGAGTGAGTGCTTTTAAGGATTTTAGAGGCTTGTGAGAGAGTGGTGATGTTTTACAGTACAACAATTTATTTACAATGCATTATTATGAAGAAATGCTCAGTTTAAAAAGCAATCATGCACTTTGGTAAACCTGAAGTACCTATTACCTACAGCATTTCTAAATAAAAAAGGAATTATAATATATGCAAGCTGCTGCCTGATACTTCAGAATGCAGATTGGATTTTATTTCTCTTAAAAATAAAACAAAAAAAATTATTTCTGGTTTATAGGACAGCACCTCTCAAGAGCAAAATGGAAAAATAATAATATCCTTCCTGGGATCAACGCAACATTTTCAGTGAAGATGATGACCTTACTGCTGAATTTCTGAGCATTCCACACCATGGGTGGGACTATCAGTTTTCCAACATCACTTACTCTGTACTGAAAATATTCCAGGCAAACCAAAGATATCTAAAAATATTAGCTAATACTATCTGATATGTGAGGGAGATTATAGAATCATAGAATACTAACTCATATGTGATTATATCAAAACATTGACTCCATTTCTGTTTGGCCATGGTGGATCAGCCCTTTCTGTTTGTCCAGGGAGCTCTGGTAAGTCATGTGGCAGGGCATACCACCTACATGTACCTTATTTTCTGCCACTAGGGACAGGTTCTGGATAACATCCAGAAGACCCATTATCGTGATTTGGTCTGACATAGTGATACAAATAACTAGGTGCTGTTATCAGAAGGGTGGTGTTTGTTGAGTTGGGCTGGAGATTCCTTGATTAATTCAGGATGTCTGGTAGGACCCAGCAAGGAACTATGTTTGCTCTAATTAATGAACGCCACTGGGGAACCTGGTTCAGGATATTAAAAATGAACTGTCTAAACCAATGTGAGTCGTTGTTGTGATATCATCATAAAATGAACAAATAATCTGATCAATAATCCCCATTCTCAATGTAGTCATCATTATCAGTTTATCCAATAACTGAAAAGATTTTTATCACATTCATAAGAAAGAGTAAGGGTCACTGGCTAAAAATTTTGTTACCCAATTTGCTATGGTCTTTGTGAGGCTCAAGGACGTCAAGAAGGTGTAACTAGCAGAACACCATTTTCCCTTAGCACCACCAGAGAAACTGAAATATTTTATGACACTGGTGGGTTTTGAAATCTTAGTCTGCTTGTTTTCATATACTTTCTTGACAGTCATGTTTGAGAACACAGATGGTTTGTATTCATAGCACACATTCAGGTCCAGTACCTGAGCCAGATTGCCTCTAATAAAGATCAGTTGGGTTTCAAGAGTTCATTTTCATCATCCCTTAGATATGGGTCATTATATACAGCCCACATTTTCTTAGCTTCTTCAGCTAAGAAGGAACATTGTTTATTACGTCATTTAATCCAGGAATCCTGTACTGCTGGATAAACCACTAAAATGTGAGCAAAACTACAGTAGGCCCAGGAAGAGGTGTAATCTCATATGTAAAACCCAGCTAGCAACTAAGAGTAGTTCCTGTTAAGACATAGTTACTCCCCTTGTAAAATGTACAAAGATTTGTGCATAGCGACAGAAAACTGCATCACTTTCATCCAAACATGAGAAAAAAAAACTGTATAAATTGAAGAAGACTATGGAGTATCATTAACTTACTTATCCAATGCATTTAATTTAGCACTGATAACTGAAAAATTGGGACAATCTGAGATGTACTGGTCCCAGGAAACGTATTTCTTGTCAGCTATTATTAAATCAGAGAAACAGTGAACAGCTGCTACCAAAAACACCACCAAAAGCAGTCTAGAACCCCCTTATTTAGAGGCTGAAGTGAATTAAGTCTGGGATTTGTCACCTTCTCTTCAACTCTGCAAAGTTATGACAGAAATGAACTATCATTAAAGGGGGAACCAAAGCACAATTAACCATTAATCCTAACAGCAGAGGCTGTTAGGCACTGGAGAGATCTGGACTTCAGGACTCTAGATCACAATACTTGCAGGAAGAAGGGAAATGTGGGTCTTGGATGAAATGCAAACAGTGTTGTAAAGAAGGTCAAGAAGGTTGTGCCACGTTACAGAAGAGTACTGAGCCTACAGTGCCTTGCTCACTGTAGATGCAGTCATCCACACATTTAGCCAGATGAATTGTCTCTACTTTTGAGCTTATAGGAGTTGTGTTCAGTCCCTTTTGGTTGCTCTTGAATGGAGCAGTATCAGGACTGATATTCATCAGTCTAAACTGACCTTACCTGAAAAAATATTTTTATCAGCCACAATGATATTCCACTAGCCTATTCCAATTAGTTTCACATTTTAATTCAATTCTGAATACTGAAACTTCATTTGGAACAGAAAGGTTAGAAAAAACAAATGAACAAACACCACAAGTTAATAGTAAGGCACTGCCTATTGATGGTTTTGATCTAACAGTATTTTTTTATTATTACAATTGAAATTGCAAGTGTTCCTATTTTGTTTTTATGCTGATCAAATTTCACCTATATAATGGAGCAGGATCTCCTTCACTGGCAGAAATACCACAATGGTATAACACATTCTCCCAAGATTTGGGGTAACAAGGCCTGTAGCATTAGCCATAGCTGAAAGTATCTGTCAAATTATATAGTAAGAAATCTAGATCTAGGATACAATTCACTAGCCCAAACTTGTCTTACTAAATTTCAGCAAATTAATTGCCATTAGAAAAAATTTTCAAGGTTTTGAACTGGGCACATGCAGTGTGGAAGATGTGATTAATATTATAATTGTGTCTACACTATTAAATATTTTGAAAAGTCATTTAGATAATTGTATTTCATGGTATTTTGCAGGTGAAAAATATTTTCTAGGTATTCTTTTTCTTTTCCTCTCATATTCTGTGGTTTCTGATTAATTGTACAACCTCCACAACCATATATTTAAAGTATACTAAACTATATTGACTGTCTATTTATTAAGCAACCAATAGGATACTACTAGAATAAACAACTTCATGAAATACCAGCAAAAAACTATAATTCCACTTTCCAGAAAATATTATAGCTATTGCTAACTCATAATTAAATGCTAAACTGATGTCATTATTTGATCTGATAGCCTTAGATCTATTAAACAGATAGAAAGGCAATATAAAAATACACACTGGTAATCAGTATGAAGCACTGCTATTCTGATTTGTAGCTAAAAACTATTTTCAAAAAAATTATTGGAAAAATTCTAACTTGTTTACATGATTTCTGCAGCCCAAGCTAATTAATGTATATCATGACCTTATATTTAGTATTACTGTAGAGACTTTATAGAATCAGCACATTTACTTGTATATAATCTTGAGGCTGTGCCCTACAGCAAACTGTCAGAGACTGTGAATAACTATTCCTTTGACTCATCCTTACAGCAGAGCAGCTGGTTGAGGACTGTAAAGTTCAGCGGGTTAAAAGGCTGAGTAGGTCTTTTCAGATAAGGAAAACCTACAACAAGAGGGAAAGGAAGACTTACAGGAGAAGTCTTAGGAAATGCCAGTATCTGAGGAGGTTGTATGTAAAGCCTGAAAAAGCCATATGTACAACTTTCCCTCAGGGCTCTTTGTCGCCTCTTTTATGAAATCTTAACCCTGGTCACTGAAGTGGGGAAAGGCTCTTTCACTCATATTTGTGAGTGGGTCAGTCAAGCACAGAAGGTGGCACCTAACCTAAGGAGATATTTTCATTTTCCAGCTCAGTGGACTGTTTAGGCTGACAAGGCAGGGTGAGCAAACCTACCATCATCTCACTGCTGTAGGAAGTCCGACTCCTTCCCTTGTGCTCCCACCAGTTACCCCCAGTTAAGAAGCTGAGTTCCATCAGCTCACAGAAGGACCCAGCCTGAGGGGGAGACTGGGACCACAGCCCAGGAGCAGTGTCTGGAGGCTGCAGGGGAGCAAGATTTCCACCTTTCAGCCTTGGAGAGCTATAGGATCAGCTGAACCACCAATGAAAACACAACCTTCATCTTGATGCTCTGCTCAGTTAAAATATCTGAATAAGACAGAGAAAGGAGCAAATTTCAGTGAGAGTATTGGTATCTGAAAAGACTCCAGAAGTGTTCAGAAGCTATGTGCTCTACCAGGGAAGCAATCTCCCCACCGTGAGTAGCCCCAGATGCAAAGTATGTCTGAATATAGAAGTCTGTAGTCAATTGCAGGTCCAACTGAAATGGACAAGAGAATGAAAGAAAAAGTTTTTTCCAATTTTATCTCACAAAAATAGATAAAGCAAAATACTTTTACATTTTTTCAGTGGTGTTTCCTGGTTTTAATGTTCTTAATAATTTTTTTTTCTTTTTAATTTTTAATCTTAAGTGAGACTTCAAGGTAACTGAATTACAAGAAATTATTTCCCAAATAGTTGTATGGAGAATTTAGAAGCCAGAGCACTGGGATCCTTCAGCAAGCATCCAGCCTCTCCAAACTATGACAAAGATATTAGAGGGTCTTCCCATTTCAGCTGTCTGAGCCATATGGAGATCCAGTATCACAGAAATCAAAGGAAGAAGTATCTTCACTCAGTGCTGATCATCAGGAAGGATCTCTGGAATGCAGTAAGACTTTGAGGAGAACACTTGAACACGCAAGTTCTCAGGGGAGTTTTTGACATATCACAACGTGTTTTGCATTTGCAGTTTTACTAAGTTAATGATTATTTTTTTCTGCAAAACCACAACTTTCATTATTTCTATTAAATAGAGTTCCCAATCCCAATTTAGCATGGGATTGTTTTTCATGAGAAAATGGCAATGATGTAAGGTGTGAATCTTAGTAGTTTTCATTAAATCTTTGCAAAGGGCAGTCCACAGTAATTTCACACAATCAGTCTTATTTTAAGTTAATTTAGTAAGGAAGAAGAAGAACTAAACTGAAAGACATAAACTCAGATGACATACATAGCTTTTCTCTGTGATTTTTTTTTGTGTGTGTGTGCCAATTTATAAGCTAATGCATGTGTAACTTCCTCTTCTAGTCTTGCATTGTCTACTTTGCAAAAAAACCTTCTTTGCCTGAAGTATCTAAACACTTCTTTAAAATTAGATGACTTTTTATTGCCTTTCTGTCTTCCATGTATATGTATTTATAGATATAGGTAAATAAATATTTTGCTAAATTTCTATACTAAATACCACTGTGATCAGTTGGTATGTAATATTTTCTGAGAAAGACCCCATGCTTTTGACTTAAGCATGTGAAGTTAAAAAATAATAAATCAAACATACGTTAATCACTTTTTAAAAATACTGTAAATGAGAACAGTGAAAAATACATCTTATGCTTTGTCCTGTGACTCATTCTTTGACAATAATTCTTCAGTGTAAAGTATTAAGGTTCTGGAGAATCAATATGCTTTCAGACAGATACTACATCAGTGTTTCCTTTGTTGGTTCATATTTTCATTATTAACAGTTTCTGTCAGCAGTGGCCTCTGTGTATCTGGGGCATATTTAATTTATTTGATCACTGTGGCATTCTTGACTGTGAGAGGGATCTCAGGTAGCACAACAGAGTAAGAAACCAAAATTAAGTCTAATGTATTGCAATTAAGATTGCCAAAATCACTAAGACTGGTTGCTGGATTTAATTGGATTGCTTTTAGTTTGCAAAGATTTTTGGTTTGTTTTCTGCTGTGCTAATAAGCTTGACTGAATTACTGATTCCAATTTCATTCTAGTTGTACAATCCACTATTTTTAGGGGTTTTATGTTTTATCAAGTGAACGTTATCAATTTGTCAAAAGCCATCAAGCCAGGGGTCGTTCTGCTTGCTAGAGAAACTCCTTGGAATCATAGCTCTTTAATAATTACTTTGGAATGGAATCACAATTACCATGAAATTATGTTGTTTGTAATTTAGCAATGACTGTGCCTACAGAGCAAAGAAGCATGCACTTTAGCAGAACTAATATAACAAAATTTAGGAGGGTGTTACAGATAAGCCTGACCTGATTTATATGTGTGGATCAACCTTCCCATTTCAGTATCCTGGGAATATACTCTGTGCTGTACCTCCTGTGAACAACAGTCACAGCGTTCACATCATTTTGCATTTTGGCAGAAGCAAACTGTGGCACAAGACCCTTATAGTTGTTCCTTGGACTTTGGCAGCCAGGCTACACATTCAGTCCCCAGCCTGACTGCACCATCTTGCAGCTGATGAACATCTTCACATGCCACACAGAGCTACCAAGTCAGGGTCTGCTTTTTATCCACAGCACCGAACTGCAACCCCATCTTGCTGCTGATGGTGTCTAGATTCCCACTGCAGTGGAGCTGGAAGGTGTGCTGATGGGCTGGGCCATGCCAACAGCTGCACCTGCCTCTATTTATAGCCATCTGAAGGGTAGGGTTTGGTGGGATAAAATGTAGTTGCCAATTTCTCATTCGAGGGAACTGTTCAGCTCATTCTGAGAGAATGGTATGCAGTGTGGGTGATTAGCACACCGCTGCAAAATGAGGTGTTTCCAGCTCAGTAGTATAAAGATAATCTTTACTGGTCAGTGTAGTACTGGTCAGGCTCAGATCTAGTACAAGAAATTATCCATCATCCTGTATGACAACTTTTACTCAGTACAGCCAATAAGGACTACAGTCTTTAGTTTACTGTTTAACAAAGTCTGTAGCGATTATTTGCCCAATCTTGCCCACAGTGACCAAGTGGATAGAAAGCTCAATTTCTCTCTCCCACTGGCCAAGCAGAGATGCTCTGAGCTATTCTCCCAAAATGGCACAAGGGTAACTGTCTGTCACAGCAGTGGAAGCAGGGCTGAATCTTTGTCTCAGGATAATGCAGTCCCTGATGAATTGTTGGGACAGTTCAGATTATGTACTGCCCCCTATCAAAACTCTTCACAAGATTATAGTCTCTTGCCATTCAAGAGATGAATCCTAAAATGCCCCTGGTTTCAAGCTCTGAGCTGAAATGCCTTTGTCCTTTATAAAATTTCTGACAGATATTTTTGTTGTGTATTTTTGGTGTGATTTTTAGATTGATTTTTCTGCTACATCAGAACTTTGACATTAGCTGTGGCGCATTGCTTGTTTGGTGGGGGTTTTATTGTTTTTCTGTACTTAAGCTTACCCTTCCATATCTCCCAGAAGACAGAAATCAGTGAAACTTTCCACTGCATACAGCTACTCATGAAATAATAACCTGTTTCACTTTTTGCCCTTCTGTACTTCCATTAGTTTTGATTTCACAGCCTTTAACAGATCAATAGGTTGAAGCACCAGTGCCTGTAAACCCACCTATCATTTTGCATTTTGCAAAGATTTAGACAGGAGGAAATAAAATTGCTTCTTAACTCGATGAGCTAATTAGCTGCTTCTGCTTATTTCAGTCAGATCTGTGGGTTGTAACCAGTGCACTTACCAGGTCTAGGCTGTCTATACATAAGGCAAAGACTGCCACGGTTCTATCTGCAAGAGCAATGATGGTTATTTCAGAACACCACACTCCCACAAGCAAGATCCCTTGCCTTTGCATTCCAGCCACCGAGCTTTTAAAGAAACATAAACTATCAAGTAAGAAGAAAAAGGAAGGATAAAGACTGATGTGAAGGTAGAAAGAAGTGACAGACAAAAGCAGAAAAGAAAGAGTGAGAAGAAAACATAGAGGCTTACACTCAAGTGGCATTTGTGAGAGAAGGAAAATGCATTCTAGAGTGTACACAGTCCTTTCATGTACATACTTTATGTAAACATTTTTCCTTTAGGGATAGTCACATTGTGAGGTGTAGAAATACATTTATATTTTTATTTTGCAAAGCTTGTAACCCATCATATGTTTCTAGAAAAATTTATTCTCCCTGCTTGCTTCCTCCTTTTATTTGCCCCTAGTAACTAAATCATCCTTAAATAACTAAATAACACTCTAATTGGATGACATAAATTTAAAATCTCCAAGTTGCCATCTAATCCTAAAAGCAAATAAAGTCTGAAGGTGTCAGAATTTTCAGTGCAGAACTACAGCTTCAGCACTTACTTCGGGAGGTTTCAGCCTTGACAGCATCAAACACCTCTGAGATTAGCAGAAATAAATACCTCAAGCCCTGTTAGGATCTAAAGATGAATGACCTATTGTGTCTTGCAGGCCTTCCTCTGAGAGAGATGCTCAGAATACAGAGTATACTCTAAAAAATGTGGTTTAGCCATGGCCATAGCGATGTCTAGCATGAGTCAGGGTCTTAATTTTTCAATTTGGCTGGAAGCAGGTTCAATTTCTTTTTCAGCATGAGGGTTCAAAACTCTAGAAGTAAACACTGACCACCAGGAATTTGGCTTTTGAGTCAAATATTGAAAACTGTCTCATTTGCATGGCATTATACAGAAATTAGAGAAGTAGAACTGGCCAAGTTTTCTGGATGGCCCAGTCAAAAGGACTCTAGTCCTTAAAATAACATTACTATTTTACATGCAGTGTCATGCAAGTATTTGAACACTGTCTTGAGTAGAAACATGATTAAGATTATGCAGGAAATAAGATCAAAATAAGAAAAAGTGGTTTACAAAAAAGTGCCATAAAAGAATTCATTATATTTGTATCCATTATTCATGAGTTTTCTAATAAAATTTCTAACATCTGGTTTCATCCTTCTTTTCAAAGCATTTGTTACTGTTTTGACAGACACCTATATGCTTGTGTGGATGCACTGTACAGCTTCTGCATATTAGATTAGTAAAATGATTCCATATTTTTAATAACTCCCACAGGAGTTAAATTTTTATACACAGAGTGATACACTGCAACAGGATTTGTGTAAATTTGTGGAATTTTCCTTAGTTTCCAATCATCCTTCAGTGAGTTTATGAAAAACACAGATTACAGAGTCATCATTACCTATCCTGATGAGCTTAACTGAAATGCACTGACATAATGGAACAGATCCTTTCCCATCAAAATTAGCATTTTTCTACTGACTGCAAAATGTATGAAGACCAGGCTGTGTGATACTTGTTTTTCCTATCTCTGTACAAAAATTGTTCCCATTCAAAATATTTTCTAGGTCACTCATCTTCCTCTTAGGTCCCTTTTTCTGCCACTCTGATAATATTTAATCTGGAGTTATGCTAAAGGGGAAAAACTGGGAAAACACTGTACTGAATGTTGCAAGGTAAACTGTTTCAGTAGGTACATGAGCATATGAGGCAGAAAACTTAAGGTTTTCTAAATATATCTATATTCATTGCAAATCAGACTCTTAAAAAATACCTCTAAGCAATGATCTTTTCCTAACAAGAAGTATGGGATGACCTATTAAGTAGTTCTTTTTTGTTCAGTCCTGGACTCTCCATACAAATAAAACATCCATTCATTTCAGAAATAGACTTATCAAGTAAAGAATTTTGCATACGGTCCTCATGCTGCTTTATATCATCTTCACAATATTTGCATATATCATGAAGGAATTAAAAGTTGTTTAAATCATCTAAAATTTATCAAAACAATGTACTTTCTCCTCACTTCAGAAGAAGAAAAACACAGTTCTTAGACTTAGGTATAACAATATTGGGCAATGATTTCCAAATGATGACATTTCTTCTTGGATTTTTTTTTTTTAATATACTAAAAGCAGGGGAGGATGTATAGCTATTTATAATCCCTATATTTCTTTCTGAATAGGAAATAGGCATGTGAACTGCGTGTATTATCTTGGATTTACTACATCTGAACACATTGCCTGCATATGTGGAGTGACCACATTTTTGAACCTTGTACATGCCAAACATTTGGAAATCTCAAGCAAATGCACAGAACTGGGCAGTATCAATGGCAGTAGTTGAAGTCCTTTCAGCCTTTACTTCACCACAAAGTTGTTTACTTGAGACAGTGTCCCTGAATCATGAGTAGCCAAATTAAAAGTGTTCATTTAGAGAATAATTGATAGATGAAGTTAGAAGCATAGATTCATAGAATTGTTTGGGTTGGAAGAGACCTTAAAGATCATCTAGTTCCATCCCCCTGCCATGGACAGGGATAAAGTTGATTATTTATATCCTGTTGATATAAAAGTATCATGTGACACTGAGTGGCTGCCATCAGACATGAGTAATGGAAGTTGGACATTTCATACAGAGCCATCTGCCATCGTCCTATCATCCAGCACTTTGAAAGAAAAGCACTTGAACAATCAAGGAATAGTTTGCTAATATATATCACAACTGGAATAATAATTTCTTCTTATTTGTGCAGGTCATGTTAATATAGCTTATCTGTTTATTTTAAGTCACTTTTGCTCTTGTCTGAATACAGTATAGACAGGAGTGCAGTCTGTCTTCATTTGCACCTTGTAACTGGACTAGTGAAAATGAAATTTTATCACTAGTAATTGTCTACAATGTAGCACACACAGTAAAAGGTTGTTCTGTGTCCTGACTGTTGTGAATTGACATGGCTCTACCAAAAGGATCGTCTAGCCTCCAAATATTGAAGAAAATGTATCTATGATTTAAGCAATGTTAGAAAATAGTATATTCCTACTTAATGCCAATCTACTCATTAGGACTTCAGAAACAACCTTGATTCCAAGTATTAACTTTCACTTAACCAGATTAAAAGATACAGGTGTGGTTTGGGTTTTTTCTTTTTCAAAAAATAAATTATTCTCAATTAATCTGAAAACTTATAGCACCAGTGAGACTGAATTGTATAAGATTTACTGTTTTCTAGAGTGATTTTTATAAGCTGTACAAAGCACTACTATCAATAATTCAAAGATGAACTTGAAGAAGGGATTTTTTTTATACCTAGCTTATATGTAAAAAATAGTATGACAGTTTTTTCATTAAAATTGAAATTTTGGGGACAGCAACCACCTTACTTCAGGTAGCCCTTTATAGTTGGAAACAGACTAAATTTGAAAGCAATAATCCTATTGTGTGTTTTTTATCAGAAACAAATTGCTGTTATGTTGCATCTATGAAAGGATTATCCAAACTGATGGAAGTATTTCATAAAACATTTTAACAATTTTTTTTCTACATTTGTGCATAAAAAGAGGGAAAAAAGTCTGGCCAGAGATTGATTAAATATAATTTTAAGTGTTGCTGTGAAATAGAGAAATTCCATGTAGAATTAATTCCACAATTACAGAGAACAAAGAAGGAGAAAGAGTGCTGGGAGACATTTTCCTTTCTATAAAGCCTGGACAAAACTGTGCCTTCCACATTTTTTAGACTTTTGTTTTCTTTCTATGTGCCATGAATAATTCTGTAAAGATGACCCTATAGGGAGGAGCACACTGAGATGCCGGATGTTGCTGCATTCTCTTGCCAACTGCTGAGTAACTCCAGGTAAATCACTGAATCTCTGCTTCAGTTCCCTTTGTGTGAAGCAGAGATTTCTTCTACCTTTCTGTCTTTTTATTTCCCTAGAAAGTGTTTATTCCGAAATAATCTCCTACTGCATCTTTGTACAAAATGCAGTGAAACCCTGACTTTAACTGGATAGTTTGGATTCACTGACCAAAGGTCACACATCTGTCCAGATTTACTGGTTTCAATTCAGTAATTTAGAGTTGTGTCAATAATAAAGATAAAAAAAGTGGTAGAGATTAATTTCACATTATTTGTCAATAATTGTAAAGTAAGTAGAGAAATGTGGTTCTCTGGCTGTTAACATTGCTTATTCTGCCATAAAGACTTAGAAGGTTAGAGTAAATTGCCTTCACCTGAATATGAGCCATTGATTAACAGACTGTTGTGGGAACAGATTTATGTTTTCCACTACTCAAAGGGCATTAACCTTTCTTTAGTCAGCCCCCTCCCATTTGTGAAGTGAAATCATCAATACTTTAAGAAATGCTAACAATCTTTGAAATGTGCATGATCTAATTTTTCACGTAGATCACAGAGAACTGAAATTTGGAAGACTTGGAACCTAAAAATCACTTGTTCTCTCCCTTCCCTGGAGAACTTTGGTTTTTTGATAGAATGAAGATGAAATAAAAGTTCTCAGTTTCAAAAAACAAACATCTATTTGACATGCACTAATCAGTTGTATGATACTGCTGCCAAAGCTAATTCTGTGAAAGAAAGAAAAAGGCAGAGGGAAAGAAGGAAAAATAGCCCAGAAAAAGCTGCATACACATGGGTTGCCAGTTTTCCAGGACACTTATCTCTCAAGTGCATGCTGCACACTTTCACTAGCCTTCTAGATTTTAAACTGTCATTCTGTATGATGATAATGAAGATGGCAGGCAGCAGATGCTTCATCTTGACCATGAAAGAGAGGGAAAAGTATGACTCTGGATGTTCTTAAGAAAATGAAGATTGTGATCAACAATCACTTGGGAGATTAGCATGAAGACTGTGTTCAAAGCACATTCAAAAATGCAGAGAAACTCATTAATGTTACAGCATATGACTACACTCCAGGGTTAAAGAAACACGATAAAGTTTATGTAGGTATAGATACAAGTGGACTACCAAATAAAAAATTCAATTATTTCAAAGTCTTTCTCTCTTTTATTGTAAAGAACCTCTCCTTTATTCCTGATGCATGTTTCTTTTTTCTTTTGTTCTGTGGAAAAACAAATAGCTGAGCTTCCTGAGCATGTGTATTTGTTACCATCATTTGGTTACCTGTGAGCTAGCATATAAGCTCTCTGAAGCCAATGAACATTAAAAGTGGGCAAGCTCTTCAACTCCCATGAAAATTAGAAACCACATAGAAGTGCAAGGGAAAAATAGAGAAGAGCAGGATATCTTTTGAAAGATGAAAGGAACGTAGAAGAGCAGAAGTCTAATTAAACCAGAAGTGGATATGCTACAAACAGAGCGCTCTTCCGTAAATGGTACATCATTAAAAGACATTAAAGCTTCATACCTGAGGAAAATTTGTTACTACTAAAATAAGATGAGAAAAACATGAGAGTGAGAGACTAAATTAATGTTATAAACTCCAACCCCCTAAGAATAACTATAAAGGACTGGAAGAAAAATAACTTTTAAATAAACTAATTCTGGAAGACATCAGAGAAAACAAAATACAGACTATTAGAATGAAAAAAAGCTAGTCATAAGAGCTACAATGTTGATTATAATTATTTTTGTATCTTCTACTATCCTATTCATATGATCAAAATATTCTTCATAAACTTGACCAGGGTGCCAGAGCACTCACAGTACTACATAGTAATATTTTATTGATGCATAGAGACAATACAGAGCAATTTTAAAGAAGCAATCATAATTTTTGGATACTGTAGCTTTTAGGTACCCAACATCTGACTTACAATAGGCCTGGTTTCTAGGTGAGCTGAGTAATCCCTATTTCACCTGAAGTCTGCAGGCTTTCCTGTGACACCTTTTGAGCCCCTGGCATTACTCTCTGGTCACAAAAAATAGATGCATTGACTACCTGTAGCCAGTTCTGCAGCATGGCCTTTAAGCTATGAATCACAAAAGTCCATGGCAAGGTCAGAAGTAGAAGGATTTATACCTAACTACCCATTTTTATTTTTCACAGCTTGATCAACCTATTAGGCTATGTTATGGATAGCTGCATCAAAAAAATTAGGAAACAGGTTCAGTAAAACATTGCCGTGAAGATGCTGTAATAGTGATATGATGCTTTTGCTTTCTTTTGACAAACATGTATTAAAACACAAATGCTCAAATGTAACTGAACTATATGTGATACTCAAACATGTATTAGCAATATGCAAAAGACTAGTAGTTAACCTTAAAATCTGCAACAGGAATAATAGCTAAGGTCATTAGTAAACTGAGCTGGTTCTATAAATAACTCAGAATGAATAGTGATTCATCAAAAGTCCATTCCAGGAAGACAGAAATAAATTTTGCCCCTAGTTTGGTTTTAGTTTTTTTGGTTTGGGTTTGGTGGGGTTTTTTTTTCACTAAAGCAGCTGGTTTTACAATGTGGTTTTATTTGCTTAGATGTGGACTGCAGAGCAATTTGCAAGATAGGTATATTGAATGGAAAAGTAAGAGTGTAAAAAATTGTTTGTTGTGAAAACATACTAGTATTTAAAAAATTACATTTCAGCACAGTTAATAGAGATGTGTTTGACATTCAAAAGAATCAAAATATTTTGGTCCTTAAGTCAATAGAGGAAAAAGAGTAAGTAAAGGACAGAAGACCTTGCTCTCTCCCAAAGTAATCTGTTGCAGCCTTATTCATCTCAAACAGTCCTTTCACAGCTTCCACCAGAAAAGAATATAGATTATATTTTCTTAGGTTACTCATTTGTAAGAAGCGACTGTGTTCCCCTTGCTTGAGAGAGCCCCACGGATCACAAGGTTTCTTAGTACCATATTTGTGTAACTGATAAATAAAGAGTTGCATTTCATTATTTATGTTAATATGGAAATAAAGAAAATTTAATAGTAAAAACAGTAACTATCAAGTTGGCATTAAAAAGTAAATGTAAACCTCCTCTCACAATAGTCTGATTGCTATGGCAGATAGTGTTTGAAGAAAGACCAAACTTAAGCAGAGTTTAGGCTTGTTGGAAAGGCAATATTCTTGCTGTGAGACATCTCTGGAGAGCTGAAGATTAAATAGCTATCTCAGAAATCCTGTGTAAGATCACGAGCATACAGTTGGTCTGTAAACTGAAATAACTGTTGTTAGACAGTGGGACTACCTATTCCATGTTCATGTATTCAGAGGGTTTGCAGAAAGCAAACTTAATACTTTTGTCATATTACAAGATAAAGGGCACAGGAGAAGAGAAGCAGAAACAAGCAGATGAAAAAGGGATCCTACCCTCCAGAGGACCTGGAGGAAGCCACATACATGCCTTTACTGTGCATGCACTACAGGAAATTTAATCTCTTTTTTGTTGTATACATTGTATATTCACTGTTCTGGCCATCTCCAAATTAAGCTTAGTTTAAAATGCTATTTCATATGCAGTCTTAGCAATTATTATGAAAGTAATCAAACTTCACATAATATGAGATTGTTGAGCTCTCAAGTTATATTAATGATCTTAGGACTTGTTTCAAGATATGGAGTTGGTAATTTCTCTTGTGCTACACAAAAATTCCCTGATATTTGCCCCAGTATGAATGAATATAGTTTTTAAGAGTTTGAGTTGTGATATATTCCTTTGAGAAGCTTCCTTTTGCTTTTCACAGTAATTGTTATCTGCATACCTCTCACAAGAGAGTTTGATGTTAAACTGTCAGATACGATGTGGATAAAAACCTGGGTCATGGCTAATACATTTGAATAACACAGAAGCGCTCTCCAACACTTTGAAAGGAGTGGCAGCAGCATATGTAGTGAGAGGAGATTCTTGAGTCTCTGAAAACAGACTCAAGCAACCCTCTAAGGAGAAGTACTCACAGTTTACCAGGATGCTCAGCATAACACAGTTAGAAGATCAGTAACTGTCAGGCAGAACTTTGGAGAGTAAAGGGTACAAAGGGGCGAGGAAAATTGTAATAAAAACACAGGTAGGCAAGACAGAATAAATTTTAGACAGAACTTCCATCACCAAACAATAAAGGGAGAGAAAAAAACTTTCTTCAAGACCAAATGGACTCATGAGAAACCCTGACAAAAAGAATGGAGACAGCAAATCCAATAGTAATGAAGAAATGCAGCTGGGGTCAGTTTATATTGTGCAACAAAGATGAAACAGGCCATGGCACAGACTGAAATTGCAGTCAATTGTGGAAGGAATCAATTCCTTCAGTGCTGCACTGATTGATATTAGTTCATAAAAGTAAAAGGAATTTGTTCTATTCTCAGATAATCCATGCCCTTGTTTTGTTAATATAAATACTGAGCTGCAACTGTTAATATTTAATACTGTAAACTGGGCATAGAACCTCTGGCCAAGATAAGCCTCTTGCTTAACACTGTGGTGTAAGGAATCAAGTGGTTTTCAGTGAAGCAGTTTTGTGTACATGAAGGCGTAACTGAGAACAGCATTTGGCCCACTAAGTGTAGTTTGCTGGGGATTCCTAAGGATTTTGAACAATTATGATTTTTTTCCCAGATCAGTATTTTTAGTACAGCAGAGTACTCTACTTCCCATTTGTGTAAAATGAAAGCTTATTGAAGATTAAAAATATTATTAAAGGTCATCAAAGGCCCTCAACATTTAGGTTTCAGAAATGCTTTCAGACAACGCATATTGAATTAAAAAGAGATGGTGTGATTTTTTTTTAATTACTTTTCTTCAGACGAAAAAATATTACCCTGCAGGACTTGTAACCTATTAGAATATACAAAAAAAAAAAAAAAAAGAAGCAGACAGGAAGTTAAGTTAAATTTGTGCTGCCTTGGATATCCTGACAATGTATATCTTCTGTAAATGGAATTGAAGATCTTTCTTATAAAAGTGACGTTTTTATTGTATAGAAGCTCAAGCAATATATAAAAAGAATAATTCTCCAAGATGTTATATTTCAAATTCTATCACTTTTTCTCATTTTGGGAGGGGGGGGGGGGCAGGAAAGGGGAGCAGGAATTCATTTCATGGAAGTGTGTTATAATCTAAAGGACATTAACAATCACTCCAGGGGAAATCTAAAGGATGTACACCTTAAAATGACACCTAGTAAGTCCTTCAATCTAAAGATCTTCACGAAGCTTACTTTTCTAGTATTAGAATCTATAGTGTTAGTTTATCCTGATGCCCTGTTTTGCTCTTTGTCTGTAAATGATATAAAATAATATGGCTTTGGAGTGGCAAAGATAGTTAATGTTAATGACTCCCTTGCACTGTAGTGATAGGGCAATTACTACATAGCATAACTTATCTCTAAGCACTTTATGAAACTGTGCTTTAGAATTTATTTTTATAATCAAGAAAGAAAGAAATATAACCATCAGCAAAATATGTTGCTATATTTAAGTGGTGTTACCAAGGGGAATGCAATGCTACAGATCTGTATACAGTGATTCTGATTCCTCTTTTCATCATATATTTGCTGTTGGCCAGTGCTGGCCTGAATTTTGGTCATACTGACAATTAGGATTCACTTTCAGCTGATGGCTGCTTTCTCAGTTTTCTCAGTTTTCTCATCACGGTTAACTCCTGGCTTAATCTAGTTTCTAGACTGGTATATTCTCTTTAGCAGTGGCCCTAATAATGCTCTCTTTTAATAACTTTATGAAGACTATGCTTCTATGCCTGGTCAAGAGTCAGCCCCTTGGGGGAGTAATGCTGGAGAATGTGGCACTTGTCTTACTCTTGTTGACAGCTTCTGTAGAGGAATAAACATCAATGGCCCCTCACTTGTACTTGCGTTCTTATCTTTGGGGATGCTGCCTTCAAGGAAGCAAAGAAATGATCACACTCAGCTGTTGAGACTTTCCACATTGCTGCCTATCTGGATGAAAGCAGCAGACCTGTTAGTCACAAAGCAAAAAAGGAACTGAGTTCATGAAATGGAGATAGCTAAGAACTGTCATTAAATACCTTCCTAAAAAGGACACAGAGCATGTGTCAGAATTACTGTTGGCCCAGTGGATAGGTGAAATCTTGCCATCAGCATTAAGAGGGGAGAAATGAAAGGGAGAGAAGAGCTACTTACAATGCCTTGTTACCTGCATTGTTTCAATAAATTACACTGTTTCTTTGTACAGATGGTAAATGTTATCACATCTACAGCTCTTAACTATGCATCCAGTGCTGATGTTCATAACATGTCTCCTACAAGCTTAGGGCTGAACGATTTGTCATCTCATTAAGCCCTTTGGAGACAGTTATGCCTCAGGGGGCTCAGTCAATCAACAGTAGTAGAGAAGAGCTGCATTTCAAATTTTCTTATTTATAGGACTTGAATAAGCAATGAAAGGGGGTGCAAAACACTTTTAAACTAAATATGCAATCATCATCATAACTTGGAATCTGAACACATGACATTCAAAGTTGAGCAAATTGCTTATGTTTCAGAAGACTCACCAGAGTTAATCGGCAATCAGAGAACTCTCAGCTAGTATGCAAAACAGGAATGGGGGAGAAGGACAGCAAAATTACTAGGAAAATGGTGGAGGTGAACAACTGAAAAAGATTGTTCAATCAGTAATATCACCAGCAAACAGTGCAATAATACAGTTGTCATCAATTGTCTTGTGTACATCAGCAGGGGAATACCCACAGAAACCATGACTACAGCATGGTTATAGTCTATCCTAACAGGTACCCAGAGGATACTGCATATAATGTGCTGTGTTGGAAAATGCAGAACAGGCAGGACAAGGCACATGGTGTTTCAAATTACTACCATACACATGCGATACTGGGATGACCGACAGAAAGCTGAAGAACATCACTGTGTGGAATAATTGACTTAATATTTCTGGGATTGAGATTTCAGCTTCTAGTGACAGACTTAACTATGTCTGTCTGAGCTTTCAAGCCACAGCACTACACAGCCTTTCAGGCTCTGGATGTCCAGCCCCTGCAAGACCATTTTAATCTGTATTTTTAATGCCCTGGCTTTGTGTTTATAAGAACATGCTAAATAATATGAGGTATAGAACAAGTCCTTCTGTACTCATTGTCCCCCCTGTGCTGGGTAAACATGTGTCCATAGCAAATATATTACACAGAGAATAACCCTCTATGTAAAGGGCAGTTTTCAAAAGCAAAGCCTTTGCTGATGATGATAATTCGGTGCTGCCAAGCGCTTCCACCCCGTTTTCATAGATCAGGTTTTATTCTGTATTAATGTGGCCAAGTAAAAAATGAGCTGGTCAATGCATTTTATTCCTGTGCAGTTCTATTGCATGTCAACTGCAGTGTTGAGGTGTTGAAGTCTGGAAGCAGTGGATTATATCCGCAGACAATATACATCAGTATAGCTCTAGAGAAGCCATTAAGCAAAACCTTTTTTACCAGACAGAGAGCAGTACTTCTTATCCAAAACCAGTAGCATTTAGATTGTGATTTCTAAACTGACAGCAGTAACTTTTCTGCCCAGCTTTTATTCCTTTAAGACCTAGCCCATCTTAAATCACATATGTGTGTATCCTTCCAAATTTAAATACTGACAGCTGCCATTTCTGTTATTGATTTTATTCTCCCTTTATTCTGCTTCAGTAACCTATTCTTGTGGAAATTATGTTTTATGACATGTCTTAAGAGCACACAGGACAGTCTTAGGATATTAGTATAGTTTCTCCTAATTTGCAAAAATCAGGCCCACATCTAAGTGATTAAATGCGCAAAGCCCAAAATATTTTTTTTTTCTGTAGTTATTTAGTGGTTTAGGCTTCAGTGTCAGAAATTATGTCTGAATTACATCTGTGAATATTATTTCTTATTTAGTAATATGCCTGCAGATCTGTTCAGTATGAAAGGCTTAAAATCAGATGATTAGTCAGAGTTTTCTTAAAATCAAAATTTCAAGAGTTAACAAGGGAAATGTAGGAAAAAACTCTATTGTTAGCATTGGAATACATATTTTCCCATAAAAGAATTTAAGATCAATTTTTCTTTCCTGCAGGAAAAAAAGAAGGATTTCCTCATTGTTAAATGTTATCTTCCAGTCAAGAAAACAACAATACAAGACAGTCTGCTTTGGCACAGGGACAGCTCCACAAAGAGACATTCTAATACAGGAACTGAGCAAAGGAGTTTATGCTAAGAATATTACTCAGTTACCGTAGAGGTACCTGGAAAAGTCCCACTAATTTCAAGAAGAGTTTAATTTGGGTGTATGTTTACAGACTGTTGCCAAGAGGTTTGATTAAGGAAAAATATCAGTAGAAAAATGTGTTTAATCCAAATGCCACTAGATGGGGAACACAATTCTATTCTCTAGTACAAAGGAAACTTCATTACTACATAATTTCAACTGAAAAAGAATTAATTAAAATACATTAAATATGTAGGAAACATATTAAACAAGTGCAGTACACATAATCATAATGTGCCCAATTTACAGGTCATTCACAGTTCACTAAAGATATTTTTTAAAGTGTTTTTAGAGAATATTTAGAAACAAGTTTAATAGAGTAACAAATATATAAGTTCTTACACTCTACTGTCTTATAGGAATGCATGACAGGCATAAAGTTATTGCTTTAGAGTTATGTAAGTATTAAACAGTTGTGAAGAAAAATCAGCTAGAAGTTGAGAATAAATAAACTGAAATTGAAATACATGAAATTGCCCTGCTCTAAGACCGGAATTTAGCCAGCTGTGAAACAGCCCGACAAAATACATTAAAAAGTCAGCAATTATTCACAGTTTAAATGTACATCGTTAGATTCATTTTCACAGTTATTTACAGTTATACTACTGCCAGGATGTATGCTGCTATATGTTAGTATAACTTCAGGTATCATTAGATTAAAATGATTACCTTTGGGAAGATGGCCTCTGTACTGCTGCAGGACAATTCCTAGTCTAGAAAATAAGAAAATGGCATTGAATAAATTAGAACATATTCTGGAACATATGCATTTAAACAATGGTGTTATATATGCGTCTCTCCACGGAAACTACAGAGGACAACTACCTGCTGCTGATCTTAGCTATAGAGCATAAACATTCAGCTCAAGTGTTTTCCACAGATGTGTCATATGATCTTTCATTCAATACCTGTATCAACCACGATGATAACAATCATCTAAATAAACACTATTATCCTTTTATTTCTAATGGAAGAAAATTATTTTCCTCAAATAAAACAGCGAAGCAAGGGAAGTAGGGATGGAAGACACCTCACAGGAGTTATACCCATAGACCATATCAAACCAAACACACAAGACAATTTCCTGATGCCTACACTCTCCTAACAGGTTGCCCTCTATCTGTCACTGTGTTCCAACTTACATACAGTACTCAAAGCACATCTGATCACAATTGACTGGCATCTGCCGGCTATGTAATTTTTTTTCCTCCTTTTTCTATTTGAACTTGCATAGATAACAGTCCCATACAGAAAACAGTTACTACCAATTATTTTGTACATTTTACAAAGTAAGTTTCATAGCTCCCACATGCAGATCACATGCAGGAAGTAATCGTCACCTAATACCGGGCATACTCTTTCGCCCCAACTCTCTCACCCGCACACCACACACACACACGCACAGAGCCCAGAATTGTGTCTGAGATGGGAGAATTATAATCATTACCAAAAATACTGTATGCCTGTAAGTAAAGCTTAAGATTTTTTTTTAAAAAAGAGCAATAGGTTCAATGCTGCACTAGAATTGTAGACAAAACCACATTGTAACATCCTCTGAATAATGTAATATACTGTAAAATCCCGTAAAATATTATTTCAATCCCAGCCATTGGATGATGAGCTGGGTCTAATGGTTCGACCATCAGAAAAGGAATCCAAGTTCCTTGCCAAGAAGTCTGAGATAACACCACAGTGTGAAAATATGGCCTTCCATTTATTTTTCTCCATTGTAAGCAGTGAACATCTTTCATTCATATTCAGTAAGGAAGTACTCCCCAGGCATCCAAACCTCACACCCTGATTCCAGTTTGAGATTTGATTATCTACCTTAATCCCATTAGACACTGATCTTTTAAACAGCAGGCAAATTGCTCACAAAACGCCACCAAGAACATTAAAATTCCATTCACAGGGGGAATTTAATATTACAATTAGTTGCAGTAGCAACATAAGCATTGTAATTGTTTAGATTTATTTACCTACTGAGTGAGAATTAAAAAATGTTGAAGGAAATATCAAGAGCAATTGTTCTATAAATGAAAAAATGGAGGAGGAAAGCAAAACAATTTCAATTTCTAACTAAGAGGAGTAAATTTCATTTGCTTCTAACTTAGGTGATTCTGATAACTTTAGTCTAGTTAATAGAAAATGAGACTTTTTGCTCCTCTGCATAAATTAAATACATGCATTTCTTTTAGAGTTTTGTTTCTCAGAAACAATCCCTTAAAGAATTGCGTGGTATAAGGAAATCTGAAGTTTTCCATCATATGGGGAATCAACCTGATGGCAAATGCCTAAGGCCCTTTTACAAAACCAACAGTACAGGAGGGGATCTCATTTCTGCTTCCATTTACTGAATCCCTTTATCCGAAGATAGGTGCATCCAGCCCTACCTCTTTCCTGCCAGATGTTTGCCTAATCCATTTGAAACAGCCTCTAAT
The DNA here is from genome assembly GCF_947461875.1 of Haliaeetus albicilla. Taxonomy (NCBI): domain Eukaryota; kingdom Metazoa; phylum Chordata; class Aves; order Accipitriformes; family Accipitridae; genus Haliaeetus; species Haliaeetus albicilla. The sequence continues at coordinate 5,555,226 of NC_091516.1, forward strand.
GATAAGAATTCCACAGTCTTCTGAAGCAACCAGTTTTGGTGCTTCACTCTCTTTACTACTTGACTTGTGTCCCTAACATCTAACCTAGATCTCTCTGGCTACAGTTTAGGTCATGACCTCTTTTTCTGTCCATCACGGTTATGGACAGCACATTTCTCCTTCCTCTGTGCATATTTGAAGGTCATCATGCTGAAATGATGGAATGGGCAGACAATAACCTCATGAAGCTCAACAAAGGCAAATGCAACGTCCTGCCCCTGAGGGAGAGTTCCCTCATACATCAGCCCAGTCTGGGGCCCAGCTGGCTAGGTAGCAACTATACAGAATGGCACTTGGCAATCCTGGTGGATAATGCCTTGAAAATGAGTTCATCCTTTGTTTTTCTAGTCAACTCTTTCTGTAGATGTGTTTGTATATAAAAAGGAGTTAGTGAGAAGACATAGCTGACTCTTCTGGGAGGTGCACAGTGGAAGAACAGTCAACAGATAGGAAGTTGAACAAGGGAAGCTCCAGCTGGGCGTACAAACAATTCTTCCCCATGAGAGTGTTTAAACACTGAAAGAGGTTACCCAGAGAGGTTGTGAAATTTCCATTCCTGCAGGTTTTGAAACCTCAGCTGGACAAGGCCCCCAGTGACCTGACAAATTTAGCCCTGCTCTGAGCATTTCAGGTAGGAATATGAAGTTCTAATAATAAACCTCATCCAACTAGTAACAAGTGAATTAACATCCAGAAAATCCAAATGGTTTTAAAGGAGACACATAATATTAACACACTGGAAAGCAAACTAAAAATGGATAGGCCAAGAGCCTTCTAACATGCTGAACAAATGTATAGAATTCAAATACTTCAGTACTACAAAAATTTACCAAGACATAAAAATTTCAAGGTATTTTATGCATAATGCACAATGTGCCTTTTGACGTTAGTTTATAGCTGTACCTTCTATGCATGCAAGCCATTCCTGCACACTTTTCTATGAAATGTCTTCCAATTCTGCAAAAGGGAGGCAAAATACTGTCAACATATTGTGTCATAATTTTCAAGATTCTATTTTTAAAAAAAAGTCACTCTGAATTTGAAAAAAAAAAATCCTAGAGTTGTTAAAAATCCCAATTTTATTCTCCCTATTAGAAAGAGAGAGACTTTTAATCACTTCTTTGCTTTTATGTGGCAATTGTATTTTTTTCCTTCCTTATTTTTCTGTGTTTAAAGACTAGCTACTTTTGAAATGAGCATCCATGCAAACAAGTGGAAAATGTAGTAGCTGGAATTCACAAAAGCATACATAAGTGTGTGCAGGTATGAACATAAGAATACACATTCACAGTGGTGAGAGTTAGTAAGCCATCTTTAGGGGGAGTAGTAAAGAGAACAATAAAATACTCAATAAATTATATATATCTACATTATTTTTCAGACTTTTTTCTGAGAAGAAACAGCATTTTGGACCTGGTGTATTAACTCTTCAGAAGAAAGTCTTAATTTCATCCCTGTTTTTTCTGCTCAGCCTTTCTGAAGATGTACATTGATACTACAACCCCCCTACTGTACTGTAGAATTCCAATTCCATATGTGAAAGATTTTTTTGTTTGTTTGTTTCCTGCATGTGTCTTTGGGTTAGGATGCGTGGCTATTTATTTTTAGTCAATGTTTTCACTACTACAGGAGGGGAAAAAAAGAGGAAATTGAATATGGGTGTAAAAGAACATATGAGAGATTTTATTCTGAACTGCACAGATTATTTTGTCGTGTCTATTCTGAATTGTATTTTACCAGACCTGCAGTAAGATAAAGGAAAAATCCAGCATGCAGCCTCTTCCTCTTGTTAATATTTTAAAAGATACGTATTGTACAGATGAGCCAATCAGGCTTACATCCCTTCCGCAAAAAATCCTTTCTGATCATAACAAGCAATTTAAGATTAAAATATAGGAAAGATCTGCATCACTCTGCCATCAGTGACCATTGCTGACCAGAACTGAAAAGCACCGGATAGGCAGACATTTGCTGCCCTCTTTTGGAACATGTAAGTGAAGGTTCAGCAGGAGACTCAATGTGGTTTTGTTTTTATCAGGTTTCCCTTTGCCACATTGCTCACAATCAATGGATTTTTAGTCAACTACTTGGCTTACTGAATTAAAAATTCATTGTTGTGTTAGGCACTTAAACCTCCACCAAAACAAAAAATTTTTACCGAGATGGATTTTTCTAGTACGTGGGCCATGTGGATACACTGAATACATTTTTTAATAACTGAGTAACTGAGCATTTATTTTAGTGGATAACTCTCACATATTTTCTTGTAAATTTAATAAAAGAGTTTTTATGCAAATGTGTGGAGTAAAGTGTCCTTGAAAAAAATAATAGAGTTGGTCTTTCTGTTGTCATAAAAAAAAGAATTCATGAAGAATGGTAATATCTCTTTATTCATAATAACTCTTTATTCATTATTTATTCTTTATTTATTCTGCCTTCACTTTGACCTGACAGAGGTGTCACTGAATATTAGAACTAATAAACTAAGAATCAAATGAGATGCAGTATAAAATTTTAATCTGAAATATTACAGAAGTGTAAGTAGCTTATCAAAATTGTCATCACCTACAAACACAGCAAAGAAATTATCAGCAAACTCTGAGAGACCCTAACTGGGGTATTAGGACAATAGAAACAGGATATAATATCCATCAAGGTCATCAGAACTGTATTAGGAAAAAATGGCTGTTTAAAAAGAAAGCAAGAAGAAGTGTTTTGAAGCAGTTATGTTGCTAAATTAAGGAGCTTCTGCTAAGCAGGACAGATTGCTAAAGATAACATTATTGTATGCACAAAGAAAAGTCCATTTATGCTACAAACAACCACTGTTCAGAGAGGTTAATCTCTGCCAATGATTTTTTTAAAATCATGATTGTAAAAGACAGACACCATTTTCACTACCATTCAAACTTTTGGACAGGAAAACACCAAGGTAATCAAATGAACCATTTTTATTCTTAATAAATACCATCCTATACCATTTTCATACACAATAATTCTTTCAATGCTATGCTTTAATGAATGTGCTATGTAGTAAAAACAGAACATGGCAATTCCTATTGTCAAACTCTCTATAAAGGCAATTATGAATTCACTAAAATCAATTCTCTATGCTACATAACAGGTCTCAACCCTGAAACCAGATCCTGAGTTGGATATTCTCCGTGTCTAGGTAGTAACTATTGGACTTCCATGCAATGCCTGTTTTATGTCTAGAACAGGGTCTAACAACCTCCAAATTCAAATTCTGACAGGAGTTTAAAATTTGTATCTATCTCATTTGTGATCTGGCTGGTTCTGTGTCAGAGAATACAGTTACTGGGCTGTGAGAGTCTGGAATGAATTATATTGCTTGGTGTGATTCCTGTCATTGAGACTACTAAACCAATTTAAATGTTGATAATGTTTTATCAACATCATCAGATATGAAGAAGAGGATTTTAAGTGACTGTGTATCTTTTAGAAGGTAACTATATGGTGACATATTTGAAACATTCAGTGCAATGGCTCTACAGCTCCAATTCAGTGAAGTATCATTAAACAAAGCACTTATATAGTACCTTTCTAAAACAAGGCTTACTTCCTAGAGAGGAAGTTACAAAGATACATAGGACTTTAAAGCTTGCTTGGATTATAAACAGTGTTGAAGTATTTCTTCTCCATTACTTACCTGTTTATTAAGCTTTCAGCTTTAGAATCTGAATCTTTTGGCTGTAAAATACAAAATTACAGTGATACATTACATGTTTTTGCAGTATAAATATATCTCTCATTGCTTAGAAAGACCCAGGAGCCACATCAACACTTACAATTACTCTGTCATTTTCCTTGTTGATTCTGGACTTAGTGGAATTAACAGTGTATTTTTCTGTCCACCTTAAAAATTTTGAACCATCTTGCCTCTTCTACTTTTTTTTTTTTTTTCCCACAGTCTTTTTTGTAGTTCTCAGTAATCAGGCTTAAACTTGGAACATCCATCTCCACATTGAGACTATCCCTAAGATAGTCTTTTGGGAAACCTGAAGCATATTTTTATTGCCCACTACGTCACTGTTAACTGTGTTTACTTGCTACTCTTGATATTGTGTGCATAAACACAGGAGCAGAAGCAATCCCGATCAAAATATATAAGGCCATTGACAGTACAGGGCTTTAACAAAACAGCGGATTATCGTACTTCTTGCACAGTGCTTCCACTTCTGCACTGGAAACCCCCAAAGAAACTCTCTAAAGAAACCACTTCACAGATTTGTGTAGATAAATCCAATGTATCTACTACACATGACACTACACATGGAGTCCTATATTCCTCTTTATACACTGAGATATTTTTTTTCTGTTTTGACAAAAAAAGTATGTATTTCAGGCCGAATAATTTTTTTTAAGGGAGGCTGTTTCAGCTTGTTTTAGACTGGTAACCCAGCATCATGCGCATTGTTCACAGAAGTATTCAGAGAACACTGGATGAATCTCTGTTATTGTCTTTAGAAACGCAGTGAATAATGTTAGTCTAAGCCTACCAAGTAAAAAAGTGCATTTCACCTACCACAAACGTGGTTCTGTCTGATTCTGATCTAATTCTTGAAGTCAACAGAAAATTTCCCTACAGTAAGAGAAATCTAACTTGTTTAAGTGGAGCCTGCAATGATTTATCAGTCTGTCAGCAGCCAATATTAGAATTCTGCTGAAGCAGATTTATCAGATGCTATAATAGAAGACAATTTTTTTTTATGTTTTACTTCCCCTTCACCTGCAGTACAGAAATTTGAAAACTTTCTCAGCCATAACTAGAGCGTAATTTCTGCCAGTAGTGCTTCCAAATATGCAATCAGTCATTGTCATCCATAAACTATGATGACTCTAGAAAGTGGTATATTGGGAAGATAGTTTAGGAGCCACAGCACTGATGATCTTGGACAATAGATCATTACAATGTCCTTCAAGGCCATAAATGGAATATCTCATCTACTGTCTCTACAATTCCCCACGTAGCTATTCAGCTGAACTGATTGTGATAAAGAATTTGTATAGGTGGCATTAGAGTTTCCATAAAAGTTCTTAATAGCTTATGTTAGAGTGGCTGTTACTAACCCTATTTTGAACAGATCTTTCCAGCTATACCTGCAAAATTCACAGTTACACAGCTGCATTTGTAAAAAAGCCTACTTTTGTGTTTGCACATAAAATCTGAGTGTATGTATTTCTACAATTAGGGTTTTGTGGTTTTTCCTAGAGCGATAATGAATGTCATAATTACAGCAACAGCATCTACAGCTAGAATAGACTTAGTATTAACCTGACATTCAGATTTTATCTCCATTCGTTCATTGGCCAAATATAACATGAAACTTTTTAAACATGTAATAACTATTATACGATAAAATTATATTTTTAGTTCTGTAGTGTGTTTTAAAGCTTTCCCTGTTCCTGTCAAGAGTTTGCTTCCCCCACCCACCCACCCACCCAAAGAGGTTAATTGGCTTCACAGTTGAATTTACTTAAACCATAAACTGCTTGCTGCCTGATTACTATTCAACAGCAACCAGATTTCAGAATTCACACAGACGTAAGGACACCATACATACTATAAACTTGCATCACCTTAGCTCTTCGAGTAACGTGTGTTCATATCTTGAGGGTCGTGCCTTTTAGTAGTCTCAATAACCTGACAGAAGTAAAAAGGACACATATAGTACACTTGCAAGGGACACATGATGACTGTTGTTTCACCACATGTGCAGTAGGAGCTGTATCTCTCTCCAGAGATCTTCAAGGGTTTAGGATATGGGAAGGCAAACAGAGACAGAGAGAGGTGAGCCACAGCTGTCAGCTTTTTTATTTTCAGTTCTAGTTTTCTTAAGGGGTTTAAAACTGTCACTATGATCAAAAGCTTAGCACTTAAGACAGCCCCGAGGCAGCCAAAAGAAAGCAATGTTTTCATGTTTAGTGCCTCCTATCAGTTCATAATATAGAGGTTGCCTATCACTTCCACCATTAACAGATTGTATTGGGTTTGTGTGGCAAGGTTTTGGTAGTGGAGGGGCTACAAGGGTGGTTTCTGTGAGAAGCTGCTGGAAGCTTCCCCTATGTCTGATAAAGCCAATGCCAGCCGGCTCCAAGACAGACCTGCTGCTGGCCAAGGCCAAGCCCACCAGTGATGGTGGTAGCGCCTCTGGCATAACAGATTTAAGAAGGGGGAAAAAAGTTGTTGCAGCACAGAAAACTGCAGCTGGAGAGAGGAGTGAGAAAATGACCCTGCAGACCCCCAGGTCAGTGAAGAAGGAGGGGTAGGAGATGCTCCAGGCGCCGGAGCAGAGATTCCCCTGCAGCCCGTGGGGAAGACCATGGTGAGGCAGGCTGTCCCCCTGCAGCCCACGGAGGTCCACGGTGGAGCAGATATCCACCTGCAGCCCGTGGGGGACCCCACGCCAGAGTAGCTGGGTTCCCAAAGGAGGCTGTGACCCCGTGGGAAGCCCATGCTGGAGCAGGCTCCTGGCAGGACCTGCGGCCCTGTGAAGAGAGGAGCCCACGCTGGAGCAGGTTTGCCGGCAGGACTTGTGACCCTGCGGGGGACCCACGCTGGAGCAGTGTGCTCCTGAAGGACTGCACACCGTGGAAAGGACCCACGCTGGAGCAATTCATGAACTGCAGCCTGTGAGAAGGACTCACACTGGAGAAGTTTGTGAAGGACTGTCTCCCGTGGGAGGGACCCCACTCTGGAGCAGGGGAACAGTGTGATGAGTCCTGCCCCTGAGAAGGATGAAGCAGCAGAGACAACGTGTGATGAACTGACCATAAACCCCATTCCCCATCCCCCTGCACCACTGCGGGGACGAGGTAGAGAATTCGGGAGTGAAGTTGTGCCCGGGAAGGAGGGAGGGGTGGGGCAAAGGTGTTTTAAGATTCGGTTTTATTTCTCATTACCCTACTCTGGTTTGATTGGCAATAAATTAAGTTGATTTTCCCCAAGTCGAGTCTGTTTTGCCCGTGACAGTAATTGATGAGTGATCTTTCCCTGTCCTTAACTTGATCCACAAGCCTTTTGTTATATTTTTTCTCCCCTGTCTAGCTGAGGGGGATGAGTGATAGAGTGGCTTTGCTGGGCACCTGGTGTCCCATCAGGATCAACACACCACACGGATATTAGCAAATGTGTGTGCCATCAGATTTCCTACAAACCTTCCTTTTGTATCTGCCCATTAAAAATATGTGAAAATATATGCCAGTGTACTTCAGAATACAATTTACATGTACATAACCTCCAAATGTCTAGTTCCATCCAGCTGTACTCTGCAAAGGAAACTTCACAGGGCTGTGTGTTCCTCTAATCTGGGGAACAATTGTACCCACACCATTGGTTGCTATTCCAGTCCCTCTGTACTGGCAACCCGTCTGGCTTAGAAAATTTACCTGCTGACCGTCCTGCTTTGAAACACAACTATCCACCTACATATCAAGCTGCATCTAGATATAAATCATAGCTTATGCTAAAGGTGCCATCCAGGCATGTTACAGGATAAAATCTCTGAGACATTTGCTGATGCTGTTTGTAAGAACTCTTCATAAAAGTGGTTATTTTGCAGTTTCATATTGAGTGCTACTCACTCTGACAGGGTTCAAGACAAAACTCATATTTAAATAGCAGCAAATCATCTATCTGTGTTCTTTTACTGCAACCAAACATAAAACAAGAAAGATGGATAAGTGGGAAAACATTGATTTTTCTCTTGGGCTTTTTGGCTTGTATTTCTACAAGGAAAAAAAATGGGTTTAGGACAATATTCCCAAAAAGCAAAAGTTTTCATTTGCCTCTGAAGTAAATGCTTTCAGCCAGAGGGGAAAAACAAGCTGAGAAAATGACTACTATCAAGAATTTCCTCTGCATACAATTCTTCAGAAAAATATGACCTCCAATATTTAAAATTCTTAAAAGGGTATAACCTTTTACCAATATCATAAATGTTCTGAGGAATCTTCCTTGAAAAAGTTTTAAAAAGGAGAAAATTACAGGCAGCCAGTTTTAACATGCTTGTACTTCAGGGAACTTTTGAGTACATCTTGACTACATTGTTACTGCTTGGAAAGCTTCTTCATCAGAAGCCATAGAACATGCACCCGGTGGAGCAGACAAAGTAACATGTATTCACCTCTCTGATGGCATTACCCCTGGTCTAGCTTTGGCTACTCACCTCCTGGGTCATTCTGAACAAATCAATTCCTTGTTTTCCTCCTTTTCTATAAAACAGAGACAACAACATTACCTCCTTTCGGAAGCTCTCCAGCATCTCCTGATGGCAGAGAGATTGTTATGTTGTAACTTACACCCTAATCAGAACTTGGATTAATTTTTTATTGATTCCCAGTGAAAGTAGCTGTTTGGGATTTCCAGCTTTCTTTCCAACATTCTTTCAAATTTCAAGATACTTATGCTGAATCAGATAATATATCTTTCTGTATGTCTGTACAGCACCCAGTACTGAGATATTTCCAACCTGATGGAGTACGACAGGGAGCATAACAGTAACACATAAGTTTAGAGATCATTTTTGCAGTCCCATATTAGGGAAGAAAACTGTTCTTCAGACTTCTGATTTTCAGAGTAATTGTTGCTCAAACAGAGCAGGCTTTCCCATTTCAGAGAGATGCTTAACCCCTGCTTGGAACCACAGTTTGGATCATGATGGCCTTTTGTCAGCATAAAAATCCTAGAATCACTGTGTGAAAACTGTTGGTGAAAAGGAAATTACGGTAATTGAGGTGCAATGTCTGTTTCAATGCCATTTGATTTTCTGGTTGTATGCATTTGCTAGAGCTAAGTGTTGTGGTACCTTGTGTCCTTATTGGTTTATTTCTGTCATGACATGTTAGTTGTGATGTGATATAACAAATTGTGGCACAGAAACCCAGTATAATCCAGTGAAACATGGTACATAGGAAACTTCACTGAAGTTCTCCTTTTCCCTTCTGCAAAGCTCAGACCATCTGACACCCTGAGCCATCTCAACTTGAATGAGTAGATGATGGTGCAAGGCAAATGGATCTCTAATGTTATTACAGGATTTGAAAATGGAAGTACATTATTCTAATTCTACATAGACATCCAGAAAAATTAAACCATGAGGTAGTACAAGACAAACTGTAAAACTTTCACCTTGTTGGAGAAGTTACGTCAGAGAATTTTCTTGTAATCTGTGGTCTTAGACTGACTTTATACAAACTGTGAACTAACCAATAACATGAGAGAAAAGCTCTGAGCCTGTCTTTTCTGGGCTCCATCATGCTAAACCACAAACAAATATTTCTGTAATAAAATAACTCTTTAAAAAAATCAATCAAATTATATAGTTACCAATTTAACAAGGCCTCATAAATCCACAGCTTTGACATAACTGTGTGAGAAAATGAGTGACATAACTGTCATATCCTTTGAATTAAACTTATTATGAGAGTATATCAAACTTCTAGTAATTCTAATAAAGTACCAAGAGGCTTATGTATTTTCAGTTGATTCAAAATAAAACTATGGCTCGGTAAATCTGGGCACAGTTGCCTGCTCTGCTCAAAATTCAAGACATGTAGGCTGTCGGTGCTTCAGTTCTCCATTGTTAAAATGGAAGTAAAAGTCTCTGCTGTTGTTGTCAGGATAAGTAGGGTCTAAAGGACCATAATTTCATAGTACTTGGTGCAGCCCCAATTGCTCTGAACAATGTGCCCTTAGTGTCAGATGGCAAGGAATGAACTCCTGCATAGCAGTGCTTAGCCTCTCCCTTGCAGAATCGTTCTACCAGACTGCATGGTTGAGGGAGTTACATAAAACCATAGCGTGGCCTACTTAAAAATCAAAGCCAGGGAGATGCTCTTATTTAGGTCTAGCATTTGCAAGCCAGCTGGCATGTAGCTCTTAAGCATTGACAAAATACAGCTGTGTCTCTCACCATTGAACACCATGAAGCTGTTCTTTCTCTACTTTTTCCAAGTCCTAAGTGATTGATCCTAGCAAACCTAGGATCTGTATTGCAATTCCCTTTTTTCCCACTTCTATTAATTAATTTTGATATTGATTAATTTGAGTTTGATACTTAGATTTGGTAAGAAGAAAAACACAAGGGAAACAATATTCTTACTTCTTTCCTTACGGACAGGGTCAGCTATTTATTCTTCAAACATTCAGCATGGCATTTCCTTAATTTTCAAGGACACATTTGGATCTCGTTATTGAATGCAACCATCAATTATAAACAATTATTTTAAAAGCACTTCTTTATTATGATTTATGATTTTTTTAGTGTCATACACAGATCAAGATCTTACTGTGCTCAGGACTGCAGAAATTTACCACAAAAAGGTGACATTTGTGTATGCACAATTGCAAGATATATAAAGATGGAATTTGTTTCTAAACTTACTCAAAATCTTCCATTACAAACTTGTCCTTTTGTAATCCTCTGTGAAAGAGCTCTTCCTTTCAATTCCCACAGCCTGAAAGCATCCTGGACATGTGAATTGAGTGAAGAAGTGTTCATGTTAGCATTCTAGACAAGAAGTCTATACACACGTTTTGTATGTAAGTTGAAAGCAATGTGATGTGCATTAGAGTACAAATTCTAATGAAATTGTGAAGTTTAAATCTATTATATCTGGAAAATACCCAGGGTATGTATGAAAGCCCTTTATCCCTATTCATTAATATTACTGCAGTAGTCTGTGGTCTAAAAAGTCCCAGCTGATGGTTCAGACCCTCATTGTGCAAAGCACTGTACATCCAGTACTGTAAAAGCTTCCAGTGGAGACATGTGAGAAGCTACTGGCAATGCTATAGACTACAATAAAAGACAAAATGGGAGAACTGGAATAGGAGCTTTAAAGAAAGAATATTGTGTCATGTGGCCCAACTGTAAAATAGAAAAATTGCATGTAATTATTTCCCAAGCTGAGTGTGATGATGTGAAAGGGAAGAACTAATGATGATGCACTCCGCTTGTTAGAGGTTTTTCCTTCCAGGAGCTCAAGGTTACAAGAAGTGCTCTTCACTTGGATTATTTTTTTTTTTCTTCCTTCCACTAGAAATGTGATGGTTACAAATAAATTCTGTACACAGGAAGTTAATAACACTCTAAAGACATTGTGAAATAATTTTAGTTACTAATGCCAGACATACAGTCTTGGCAATATTTTTTTTCCTGACTTCAAGCATCCTGTATTGATTGATTAATTATTCTACCAATGAACTAACAAATATTGACCTTATAGAGTTGAGCAGCATTTAGCCAAAAGTCAGTAATCTACATCGATCACTTAATGGAACATCAAAGCTCAGCATCTCTGACAGTTTTATGTCATTCAGCAAAAATCTGTCTATGCTTTGATGATACCTTGACCTTTCTTATTGGGCATCCTTGGCAGAAAACTAAAACAATAATAAAATTAAACCTGTGGATAATGCTTTGTTATCTGGAGTGAAACAATCACTGCTACAGGGTGCTCCCTGCAGATTTACCTACCAGCAGGGGTAGCATTTCTTTTTCAAACTAAAAATATCATTTTTCTAGTTATATGATCAGGCAGCATGATAGACAAATGTAATTTTACCACATCAGAGTATTAGGAAAAAGGTAAGGAGAAAACACTGGTATATGTATTAAAAAACAAACAAACAAACAAAAAAAACCCCCACAACTTCAGAATAGGACTGTGAAGCCTGCAGCCCTCTTAACGGCTAGGGATCTGTCTATGCAGCTGTCACAGCAGCAATTCAATTCAGCTTTGTCTGTGCATAAGAGTTATTACTAACATCCCTGATGAGGTACACAGAACACCCTTGCTAAGCTTATTTACCCTGCTTCTGGGGTGTTTTCCACCTCTAAACCTAGCTAATGTGCATTTTCACACACAGTGAACATTGCAATCACTTATGACTGCAACCACAGACATACCCTGAGGGAATTGGTGGGGTGCAATAGCAGCTGAATGAGAAAGGTTTCTCACACAGCTTCCCTCTCCAGAGCAGCAGTGTCCAGAGCCTTCACTCTACATTAGTGCCTAGCACCTCAGGCCAGCTCACCTCACCTTTTCAAGGCAACTCATTGCCAGTCGTTGGGGTTGTGAAATACCAGTAGCTACTCCAACATTATTATAGCCAGGAGTAAACTTCATGCCCACACAAAGTGGGTGACAGGAGGAATAGTACATTGACAAAGAAAGCATCAAAGTTAAACTGGGATAGAAGGAGAAGATGGAGAATTATCACCTTCATTATTTTAACCCCAGCAACTGACGTGAGCTATTTATAGCTCCGTGGGCCCATGATACCTCAGGTCATCAGCGAAGAGATGCAACATATAGATGGGCTTGTGATCGAGGGGTGGACTTCATCATGGACATTGTCATGCAGGTTATCCATGAAAGTGAAACATCTGCTGCAATTAAGCAAGCCAAGTGGCTAAAACCCCTGTGGTATGGAAGGCGATGACTGAAATATAAATATGGGGACGCCTGGCAGATTGACTACATTACACTCCCACAAACCTGCCAAGGCAAGCGCCATGTACTTACAATGGTGGAAACAACCACCAGATGGCTGGAACCATATCCTGTGCCCAATGCCACAGCCCAGAACATATCCTAGGCCTTGAAGAACAAGTTTTACGGCGACGTGGCACCCCAGAAAGAATCAAATCGGACAACAGGACTCACTTGTAAAACAACCTTATAGACACCTGGGCCAAAAAGCATGGCATTGAGTGGGTATATCACATCCCATATCACTCACTGGCCTCCAGAAAAATCGAATGATACAGTGGACTGCTGAAAACAACACTGAGAGCAATGGGGGTGGGACTTTCAAACACTGGGATACACATTTAGCAAAGGCACCTGGCTGGTTAATACTAGAGGATCTGCCAATTGGGCTGGCCCCGCCCAGCCAAGACTTCCACATACTGTAGAAGGAAATAAAGTCCTTGTAGTGCGCATGAGGAGTATGTTAGGAAAGACAGTCTGGGTTAGTCCTGCGTCAGGCAGAGACAAACCCATCCACAGGATTGCTTTTGCTCAAGGACCTGGGTGCACTTGGTGGGTGATGCAGAAGGATGGGGAATTTTGATGCGTGCCTCAAGGAGATTTGGTTTTGGGAGAGAATAGCCAGTGAATTAGGCTGTATGATGTTAACTGCTAAATAACCTGCCAATGCATGTCATTAAATCTACAGTGGCTATGCACCATATCAAGGGTGTTCCAGTAAGAACTACCCAAATGACTGAAGGATGGACTTTGAAACTGAGCCAAGTGCAACAGTGATGGAACTTGAACTGGCACCCAGTGATTTCCTCAAGACCAACCTCTTCAGCCTGCAGACCAAGAGCATGGGTTCTATCAAATATACCAGCCACAAGCTCCAGAGACAGTATGTAACAATCCAACACCACACACCATGTCTCCTATGTTGAAGGACTGTTACAACAGATGGAGCCCCAAAGTCATGGACTAAATAAAATTAATGGACACATTGGAGAGATGGCCCATAGACTAAGGGAATGCTATTTGTATGGGGGTTGTCCATATACACATATATATACATATATATATCTCAAAGACAAGGAAAGTGGTGGTGATTAATTGGAAAATGTAGGATCTGGGCACGATGTAGATGGTATAGAATAAGCGGTGGATAATGTCCTGAGTTCAGCTGGGATAGAGTTAATTCTCACAGGAACCTGGGAGGGAGCACAGACAGGATAGCTGACCTGAACTAGCCAAGGAGCTATTCCATACCACGTGACATCATGCTCCGTACATAAATGGGGAGCAGGTTGGGAGCAGTGCTTGGCTTTCGGCAGGGGAAGTGGCAGAGCATCGTGTTCCGGGTGGTGAGCAGTTGCACTGTGCATCACTCATTTTGTATATTCTTTTATTAGTACCATTGTTGTTGTTGTAACTTCTCTTTTTGTGTTGTCCCAGTAAATTGTCCTTATCTCAACCCACAAGGTTCCGTTTTTTTTCTTTTCTCCTTTCTGATTCTCCTCCCCATCCCATCAGAGCAGGGCGGGAAGGAGTGAGCGAGCGGCTGTGTGTGCTTTGTTACTGGCTGGGCTGAAACCATGACAGTCCTTTTTGGTAGTAGTTCCTCCCCTTGCAAGAAACAGGTCTAGAAAATCCCCTTCTTCTAGTTTTCCCAGAGGATTCACTCTAATCTCCTTGTCTTTATTATTCAAGTACCACTTGCCTAGAGCAAGGTGCTGTAGAAAGCACCTTGGGAACTGGCATTTACTTATCTAAGTAACTCACGAGAGTCAGGTGAGAGGTGCCCTCCATGATCTGAAACCTATTGCTTCACTAGGCTGATTTACAGGCAAAACTAGGCCAGCTATCCCTGCCCCTAACTTTCAAAACTGTTCTTTTGATCCCAATCTAAAAGGGTCAATATACATCATAGTGATGGCTCCTGCTGAATACTGTTGCAGAAACAAATATGTGAGTAGGGTCCATCTGAGTTGTGAGAACTGTTAGAGTTCTACAGAAAGCCAAAAGAGACAAAGCAAAGACTTTTCAGTCCGAAAGCTTGGGAAGGTTCTATGATCACAACAGTCTGGGAGTAGAGAGTCCCAATTCAGCTCCACTAAAGATGGTGCTAGCATAACTCAAGACTGTTACCACAGAGGTGCCTTAATGATAGTTATTTCTTATTCACTAACACAGTAATTCATAGTTCAAATTCTGTTTAATTGTTTCACTGGGATGTCACATGGAAGACCCTGGTTTTGGTGAAATCTTGCCTTTCTACTAACGTTAAGTTGCACCCAGGTTGGTTTTTTTCTTTGAATGGCTGCTTTTCACTGATCAATCTTCTTTTCTCTTTTCTAGATGCATTGGTGATGATTTCAAATATTTTGCCAAGACTACATTTTTAGCTGGTTGCCAACTAAACTACATGCATGAGTTACCATGAGAAAATGGTGCAGTTCTATATGCAAGTAGATTACACTTTTGATTCACAAGAACCCTGAGCGTATAGCTTCTATATCTGCTAATGATGTAGCCCAGGCTTTGTCACCTAAGTAAGAAACCAGATTTTCAAAAGTGCCCAATAACCAGCAAGCTTTTAAAAATTCATCTTAAAGCCAAGCTTTTTTTGAAAATTATGGCATTCAGTGTCTAAATGCAGTCACACGTATACTTAGAAAATCTAACTCAGTATCCTTATTGAAAGTCACTGGACCTAATATTATTTCTATGGAGCCTGTAAGTGTTGCAAGGAAATTAACAGTTAATAAAAATCTGCAGTGCTACCTTCTGCACTAAACAGTCTCACTGTTTCCTACATTCTGGCTTAGGGGATAATTGCCTCTTACAAAACCTTTTCTAAAGGAAGAACATCACAGAGAAATGAGGTGTAAGTTCATCACACCTGTCCATCTCCCAGCCTTAAAGCAGGATCAACTGTAACTTGACTCAGTATCCATAAATACCAAAGGCTAACCACACATTCAAGGATAAAACATATAAAAAAGACTTAACTTCTGTCCAAGCTTTCTAACTGTTAAAGGAAAACCATAATAAAAGAGCAAAAACAACGCTGCTTTTACAAAAATTCAGTTATTCTGTGTTCTAGTTGCTCAAAACCCAAAGTGTATTGCTTTTGATATTAAAATTCATTGTGTATGGAGATACACAACTCCCCATTTGTTTGTTTCTATTATATTTAAGACACCTTATTTAATCATAGAATCATAGAATGGTTTGGGTTGGAAGGGACCTTAAAGATCATCTATTTCCAACCCCCCTGCCATGGGAAAGGACACCTTCCACTAGACCGGGTTGCTCAAAGCCCCATCCAGCCTGGTCTTGAACACTTCCAGGGATGGGGCATCCACAGCTTCTCTGGGCAACCTCTTCCAGTGCCTCACCACCCTCACAGTAAAGAATTTTCTCCTAATATCTAATCTAAATCTACCCTCTTTCAGTTTAAAATCATTACCCCTTGTCCTGTCACTATAGGCCCTTGTAAAAAGTCTTTCTCTATCTTTCTTAACATATTATAGACTACTCTCCTGATAAAAAGTGCTAGTATATTTGAGTTTCATCTGAAAAGATGGCATGGAGCAGAACTCTGGAAAACAGACAACCTGACTTCATAAGTTGTCTATAACCTAGAATAATAACTAAATATTTTACCACACACAGTATAGATGAAATTGTATGCTATTATTAGTATTTGGAATAAAGGACACTATTTGTCTACTGCCCTACAACAGATATTCATGTCTGCATGAGTGCACACATATGCACACACACATTTCCAGCTACAGAAATGAAGAGATACATTATGTAAAATCAATTCCAAATGACAGAGGTATTTTTTTATCACCCTGCCACCTATAAAATATGCTTTGTACAGAGAACTATATTGAGTAGGGAGCTCAGTCTAAAATAAATTGTGGTGTTTTTCTTTTTTTGAGTGTTAATTTACTTTTAAATATTCTCAGTGTACCCTCTTTAAAATGGTACATTCTGTTTCTATTTTACTGTATTCAGCAGTGTGGATTACTCTTGGTAACCATGGCAACAAGGCAGCTAACTGTTCTTAAATCTTCATTTGTCCACTACTTTTACAAAATACTATACGCTTAAGAATGCTTTCTTACTAAAGACATAGGGAAAAGCTGGAAGGGAGGAATGCATAACCTCTTTTAACTAATAATATGATGGGAATATGTTCTGTAAAATAAACATTTTCTTTGGGATTTAAACATTCTTTAGGATCCTACAGCAATAGCAATTTTAGTTTTCAGGATCTTCAAGGCTTCATTATACTCTAGTATTGTTCATTTCTTGTCTGTACTTTAAATCTTCCTAAAGGGCCTCTGGGATCTTTTCTGATATTAGGAGTTTGCTTTCTGTAATAGCCTGCTTCTGGATTACTAGTATTATCATAAGATAATAGCGAGAGAGCCTGGCACAAGCATAGTTCTCTGATTTCTTTTTACAGCCTCAGATGTTAGTAATCTATATGATGGTACAGAATAATTTCAGCTGCTTCTGTGATTCTCATGAGCTCCAGTCCAGACATAAAAAAGACGGTCTTATTTGTGTAAAGAATCAGGGACTTGTGATGGACAGGGTAGATCAACGTGCAGAGAAACTAAAAAATGCCATCCCATGAACAGAGAAGACTGGAAAAAGGGTTTTTCCTGTAATCATGTAAATCTGTTACAAATTATCAATTAACCAACCTTTAGGGAAGGAAAAAAAAAAATTAACAATTTTGTGCATCTATTCTGTTTAGAGACAATAGAAATCCCATTTCTTTTTCAAATAAAAAGCACTGAAAAAGGTTAGGTATCAAAAGGATTCTTTGACCAATTTTGGGGGGTCAACTCCTTAAGAACACATTATTTTTTTATCACTGATGATACAACAAACTAAGCAAGTTTTGTTGTGATGTGGGTGAAATATTTCCTTATCACAACATTTTATAAAAATACATATATGCTCAGGATAGTATGCGTTTACCCACAGCAAAGGGAATGCAGTCCAGTAAGCCATCCATATTTTACCTTCCCCTTCTTCAGATATCTGCTTCCAGAGTCTCGCCTTCTCCTAATCATGCACTTCCTACCACTGTGCATTTATTCTTTTCATATAGTGAGAAATATTTACACACACACAACCCGGCTGCCTCTTCTGGAGCAAAATTGTTACCTTCTGCACATGAACCTACAAAATACCAGCTTGTAAGATAAAGGACTGGCAAAAACTACAGTGAATTGAAATTAGCCTTCAGAACAGAAAAATTTTTTTAACCCTAACCACGCATTGCTATACCCTGTCCCTAATAAATCTCACAGGGTACTTTGGATTTGGTTAGTGGAAAAATCATTTGTAGTTGCAGTGTCTCATGATACTTTTAAGTATGTCTCCACAGGCAGAGCCATAGCTGCCTGGCAGCCCTATGTATAGTCGCATTTTACCCATACAATATAGGCAAATGTGGAACTCTGCACAGAAATGGGGCACACTTTGGGCATAGGCTACTGATAAACTTGAAGATTTGGTCCCAATTACTCTCTCTGCTCTTTTGGATTTGTGTGAATCTTTTGCTGTGATTATTGAAAGTAGCTGTTAAGTCAACCAATAATTGCTTTCTTAGTATAACAAAATCACATCATATATATCTTTAAAATAAATTTGGGCATGAAGTAAGATGTCATAAATCGCACAGCTGCTTTTGGTAAATATTCACTCTAAGTGCAATCCAGCTCTGAATGAGCACCCAATTATGGTGAAAGAAGAGACCACCTTCCTACTGCTCCAGTCTTCTGATTCACGTTACACGAACTCCTTTCGAAATCTAAGCGTAACTGTGTCTCTCAAAATCCTTTGGGTTCATTTACCTTCTCTGAACCTACCATTGTCAGAAATGTTTTCTCTGTGACATAAGGGTTAAAGAAAAACATATTCTGTCAATACATAATTTGTACTTTACTAAGATATTTTTTGTTTGCCCCCTTTCCCCCATCCCCCCCCCCCCCCCCCGCCCCGGGAAGTATCTAATGATGTTGTCAGGCCTGTTACTGAGATTGTTGTCCTACATTTGGTGAACTGAAAGGAGTATCAGTGTTTTCCATCTATCAAGTGCTCCCTTACGTAATGTTTCAGGGAAAATTTTAAAACTCCAGCTGGGCTATAGCTGAACCTTTTTCTATCACTGCAGCTGAGCTGAAGGCATGAAATATAATGGTGAAATGTACATTGGAACCAAGTAAAAGGCCACTATAACTCTACCATTGTCATACCATTACACGGATTTTATAATGTACAGCTACTGCTTTTCTCAATTGACATCATATAGGGCTCAGCTAATGGAAAGAGACATGGAACATAATGCACCAACTAGTTGCTGGACAGGAAACAGTAAATCCGGCCCCCTAGCTAAAGCAGTCAAAACTCTGAATAGCAGAGAGACTAATGTTTTTAGCCATTTTCCCTTCCAGACATAAGCCAAAAAAACCCAGCACTGAAGTGTTTTTGTTATCTGGCTGCCCACCCTATCGTGAAAGCCAGCCAGCCATGCTCAAAAGCATTTGCTTTTAAATGAATCATGGCCATACAATAAAGATGCAACATGCAGATTAAGTTCAAATCAATGACAGAAGCCGAGGCTTACATCAGTATGTTCCAAAGTGCAAAAATTGCTCACAGTCAGAGAAAGTTCATCCAATAATGTGCCACAGGGAGTGAACAGAGAGCAACATGCTGAGTTCAGTGAGATGGCCTTGGTGCTACCACTGCTTTCCTGAGCAAGTTCTGGAATTTAGTAAACCTGTCAGCATTGATAAAATTTTCACCCATTCAGTGCAATGGCTGTTTAAAGCAGTAAATCTTCTGCTACAACTTTTTAGCTCCTTGGCTAGGTTACATACTATAATCGTCAGGCTTCAGTTCTGCAGTACATAAATAAACCATGCTTTACAGCACTGCTGTTTTTAGACAATGTGAAAAAAGTTTTTATTTAGAAAGGGATAGTAATTGCATAGTTCTCCACAGGCTGGAATCTTGTGAAGTTTAAGAGAACTGTGGGTTTTACCAATGGTTTTCCTTGAGAAGCTGCAGGTTTCCTGGAAATACTGGAAATACTTTTTTTTTGTTCTACAAGTACATCTAATTGAGCACATTAAATGTCAATTTGTCTTTAAACCTCTCGCTAATGCAATTGTTGAAGTCTGCAGAAGACAGTGCTGGAAATGAACCAAAGCCAGAGCTCCATAGTCAAAACCAAAGTTCTCAGTTGATTTATTTCTTTTCTTTTTTTTTTTTTTGACTGACATTATCCATATATAAATTCTCTTCCAGGGGCTCAAGAACAGCGTAAATACAATCCCCATTTCTTCAAATTTAAAATTAGGCACTTCAGTGCTAAAGACCTCAGTAAACTTCTTGATTTTTCAAAGGTGGTGAGAATATAAAAGCTCTGAAAATTGACCTGTGTGACACCTGATTCTAACCAGAAAATTTTCAATATCTGGACCATAACTAGAAGGAAGTAATGATCTAAATAGAAATAATAATGGCACCACTGGATCATACTGACTCTTGCATATGCTGCATTTTCCTGGAAGCTATAAACTGAAGCTTTAATTTGTCCCTAGAGCTAATTAGGGAGGAGAAAATGCAATTCTTTTTGTTAATAAATCTCTCTCTGAATAATGTTTTCATAATAAAATAAATCAAAGATAGATAGCACCATCAGACTTCTTTTAAATGCATGCTTTATTTTCCAAAATAAAAGAAAGGAAGAAAGGAAGCCTTTTTCTTTCAGAAAACTACCATGTTTACCTATGTTTCTGAGTAATTTGCTCTAAGTATCTGCACTAACCCTTATTCAGAATCATAGGAACTGCTCCACAGTATGTTATACACAGTTTACTGTATATTTTCCATAGCACATCTGTTTTTTTAATGTTTGTGTTAGTAGTTACCCCTGTAGTTACCCCTGCTGAAAACTAAAATAATTGGCCTTTGCAGTTTGCATTTACCTTTTCCTTAAGTTCTATTTATAGCACATTTTGCAGTCTGTGCCTCACTGCAATCTGAAAAGAAGAAATATTCCCACTGTTTGTAGAGGTTTTACATTTATTTGCATTAAAACAAAATTCCACAATGCACCAGTTTGTGCTGCTTTGGAAAACTCAATGGAGTAGAATTTCCCTAAAAATATATCTTTCCATGTTCTGGCTACTGCTTTATATATTATTACTAAGTTGAAATGTAGTGCCATTTTGTAGTAGTCAATATAAAAAGCAAAGTCAAATTGCATTCAAAGACAGAGTTCTAACCATTCCTTTAAAAATTAAACTGTTACATGTGTACGAATGTTATGTAAAAAACACCGGCTGAACGCTGGCTGTGGTAAGGGAAAAAAAAGCCACCCGAGAATGGTAATTCTCTGTTTCATAGAAAGGCCACTAAGGGGCAGCAGTATCTGATCGCAAATCTACGTATCATTAAAACCTGGTAGAAAATTTCACATTGACTACAGTGTCAATGCCTTTGTGGCTTGTAATTTTATAAACATGAAAGTATAAGTTATACTTGGAATATTTCATTCTTCAGATTTAGATTATAAGTAATACTGGATGGCTTACAGTGTCTGAACTCCTTATGTCATATTTCTTATAGATAAGGCCTGGGAGATTTGGAAGGCTTTAATCCACAAATATATATTTATTTTTTTTTAAATGGGAAGTCTTTTTAAAATGTTTATAAACAGAGGGATGTGATTAAATGGCATAGAAGTATAATTGCCTTTTTTTTCCAAATTATATTTCAGAATATATCAACTCAGATCATATTTTGTTATGCTCATGCATAAAAATAAACTACCAAGATTGGGGAAAGGGATCCTTTTGCAGAGTTCTCTGCTTACAGACTTGTTCTTTTTCTTCTTATATTAACCAGAGTACCTAATATCTTTATCCTAATTAGCTGTTTGTTAGAATACTGTAACTGCTTCATGAAGACCTTCTTTGTTTTCTCAGAATTGAATACATTGTGTACATATCCTCCTGGGATTTAATGATCACTATGAAAAGTCAGGACATATGGCACTTTATTCTTTCTGCAAGTACTGGCCTAATTTCCGCTTAATAGGAATGCCTTATCAGATTGAGATGGAGTCTAACCTCACCACTGAAAAACACCTGTAAGATAATTTGGAGTCATATTACTAATAAAACTGCAGACAAAGATTTCCTCCCTAGAAAATTAGCATTTCCATCCGTCTCTGAATGAAATGACAGGACGTAACTCCTCTGCATATCAGATATGCCAGAAAGAGAAACCCTACTGCAGTAAATCTGAAGAAAACCCAGGAGTCACCACTGAACTAATTGAATCAGGGATGATACGATCATAAGAGATAAAACCACATTAAACAAATGAGGGTATTTTACAATATGCTACATGATTTAAAATTCACCTTTTCCCAACAGAAGGTGAACCATGTAGCCTGAATATGGATGTTCTATTACTACCAAAGTTTTAAATTTCAAAGTAATTAAACTAAGAGGAAACTGCTTTTGAGTAAATGCTGGAAAAAAAAAAATTTTAAAAACTTGTGCACATCTTGCATTCCTTTTCTTCCCTTTTTTTAAAAATTTTATTATTAAATCAACATAAAGGATAAAAAAAATAAAGCTACACTTTTTGATAACATGATTTTTTTGATCTTTGAAGGCTGAACTCCCCACCTCATTTTCCCTTATTCTTGCACTAACCAGTTTCAGTGAATCCCTGTATTTTTTGTTACATTTCTATCAGAATGTACCTATATTTTACTGACTCTATCCCTCTTCTTTTCCTCCCAGTACTGTCATGCTTTATAATGTGATTATGTTTATCTTTTGGTGTTCTGGCCCAGACTGGCCTTTCATAAAACTCATATCATGCAGTTTAAGGTCCCAAGCCATCTGTTACCCTGAGTCTTCAGAGTAAACCCCTGATACATGGACAATACAGACACACAGAGGATGGCTTTTTCCCATGCTAGATAGGGACATCTGCAAAAATTAGACGGACAAAGATACCTTTCTCATCATTCAAGATGCCCAGTGCTCCTTTGGATCGTCATAGTTTTGACTGTTTCATTTCAAAGTGAGAAGAATCACTGGAAGATGGACAATGTGTCAGCAGGGGCATAATTGTAGCCAATTGTAGGAAATATCTTGAAGCATCTACAATACTCACATAGGCTGTACTCAGTTTCATTATCTCAGCAGACTGGTATTTCCTTTTGGTAGCTAACCCTGCACAGATTATAAGAGTGAAGACAAAATAGGAAATTATTTGGCTCATAATTGTGTTTCTCTGAAAGCATCAGCCTAGAGAAATCTAAACCTTAAACCTGCTTCTTTTTTCGGAGGTTAAATTTTAGGTGCTCCTTCTCTTCTGCTTGGGGAGGGTTTGGCTGTGTAGTGTAGGGTGGGGTATTTTTCCTTTTAAACAAGTACATTTCATGTTATAGATACACTAATTTCTGAGGAATTCAGATGTAAGAACTACTGGGAATTAGACTTATTTATAGTTTCAAATAGTCGCTACATCCTGTTTTTATAAGCTTCTGAGTCAAATCCAGAAGGAGGCTACAGTTTCACAAATATCTCATCTTTGCATTGCATTCTCTTCTTAAGAAGCAACAAAGACTGAGGCAGAATTCTGACATCTTTACTTCTTATGTTGCATGTTGTTTACATACATTTGCAGGCCCAGCTAAATACACAACAAATTAACTTATATTCCTAAAAAGCGAATGCAAGGACAAAAAATTATGATGAAATTCAATAAAATGTGCTGTTTCCTGGGCATAAACATAGTATATTATTGTACATTTACAGATATAAGAACCTGGGTTAACAAGGAAATAAAGAAATCCAACCTCAAAATTAAGCCTGTGATTGCCTTCCTTTGCAGTTACTCATATCAGAAATAGCAACTCAGAAATAATAGCTCTATTATCATGAAGCTAAGGTACCACAATATCAGGATATCTGTATGTTAATTGCTAGGTGGATAGAGTAATTACAGTTACAGTTTCTTTTATCCTTATGGTTATGTGAATTACTGCTAATGAAAATATACAAAAATAATAATAGAAACCATTTTGACATAGTGTCATTACATGGTAATGGACATCAGTGGAACATACTTGTCCTTCTGGTACTTATTCCCATGTCCTTTTCTCCTGGTATCACACAGGTCTCCAGTTCTGTGCCTGCCTGTGCAGATTTAGTCTGGCTAATAGAAGAATTTAGTCTCTTCAATAACAGATGGCACAGTTCATATGCATTTTATTTGCTCTGTGCTTGTATAACAATGAAAAGGGGTGGACTGTTGATCCAGGAAAGACAGTGATCAAGAGAAGGCTAACATCACTGTTGTCTGCTGCATGGCCTACAGCAGAGTTCAAAATTTCCCAGGAAACAAATTTTTGGAAGTAGAGGATAGATCACATGAATTCTCCTGGCAAGTTGCCTGAGGAACTCAGCCTGTAAACTGAGAATCCCTACTTCAAAGAGCAGTCCCTTTTCTAAAATAATGTACATTCAGAGTTCCTGAAACTTTCCATCATCTACAAATACAACTACTTTTCTCCTATACTATCTGCAGACCTGCTTACAGCCTTGTCACACACAGGGGAGCTTATCCACACCTACAAATTTTTATCCTAGAGCAGTATAGGTGTTGGGACTGTGTGTCAAACTGCCTAATCGCTCTTTAATTTTGCTCATGTTTGGATAAAGTCCAGAAACAGACTGCCATAGCACATTTGACAGATAGCTATGTATCAGCAGAACAAAAGGAAGATTTTTAGGAACTAATGATGCAGTAGATTAAATCCTACCTCTTTCCTCAGGTTAGTCTGTGTAGTTTCTGTAGTGGTCACCCAAGAAGCAGGAAAATAAATAGAAATAAATTCTATATATACTCCATTTTTCCACTTGCATTTTATTTTGGCATTAGCAACTCAGGTCATGCAGTCAGGATATTTCTGAGATCTCTTTATTTGAGTAGATTGGTCAAAAGATACTTTAATGCAACTATGTACATATTTTGAAGGAAATGGCACACTGTGAATACACTATTACATTTTCTGTACAGCTAAAATAAAAAGCAGTAAGTCCAAATAGAGTAATACATGCATTTCCTTGACACTTCAAACATCTGAACACACACACACATAGAAAATGAGCACTTGAGAAACACGAATGAGACTGACTGTCAAGTGATAGGGAAAATAATCACTGGGGGTTTATATTCCAGCCAAAACAATATATAGAAAAAAATAAATACTAAGATAGATGATGTCATCTATGTAGAGCATTTGACACTGTGCCACATGACATCACTTGTCTCTAAATTGGAGAGACACAGATTTGATGGATGGACCAGTTGGTGGATAAGGAATTGGCTGGATGGTCATACTCAAAGGGTTGCTGTCAACAGCTCGATGTCTGAGTGGACAGTAGTGACGTGGTATTCCTCAGGGGCTGGTGTTGGGACTGGCGCTGTTTACCATCTGTGTCGGAGACATGGACAGTGGGATTGAGTGCACCCTCAGCATGTTTGGTGATGACACCAAGCTGTGTGGTGCAGGTGACACGCTGGAGGGAAGGGATGCCATCCAGAGGGACCTTGACAGGCTTGAGAGCTGGGCCCATGCAAACCTCATGAAGTTCAACAAGGCCAAATGCAAGGTCCTGTACATGGGTTGGGGCAATCCCAAGCACAAATACAGGCTGGGCAAAGAATGGGTTGAGGCAAGCCCTGCAGAGAAGGACTTGAGGGTGTTGGTTGATGAGAAGACCAACAGGACCCAAAATGTGCACTTGCAGCCCAGAAAGCCAACCGTGTCCTAGGCCACGTCTAGTGTGACCAGCAGGTTGAAGGAGGTGATTGTCCCCCTCTACTCCGCTCTCGTGAGATCCTACCTGGAGTACTGTGTTCAGTTCTGGAGCCCTCAACATAAGAAGGACATGGACCTGTTGGAACGGGTCCAGAGGAGGGCCACAAAGATGATCAGAGGGATGGAGGACCTCTCCTGTGAAGACAGGCTGAGAGAGTTGGGGTTGTTCAGCCTGGAGAAGAGAAGGCTCTGGGGAGATCTTACAGCAGCCTTCCAGTGCCTAACAGGGACTTACAAGAAAGCTGGAGAGGGACTTTTTACAAGGGCATGTAGTGATAGGACAAGAGGTAATGGTTTTAAAGTGAAAGAGAGTAGATTTAGATTAGATGTAAGGAAAAAATTCTTTACTGTGATGGTCATGAAGCACTGGAAGAGGTTGCCCAGAGAGGCTGTGGATGCCCCATCCCTGGAAGCGTTCAAGGCCAGGTTGGATGGGGCTTTGAGCAACCTGGTGTAGTAGAAGGTGTCCCTGCCCATGGCAGGGGGGTTGGAACTAGATGATTGTTAAGGTCCCTTCCAACTCAAACCATCCTATGATTCTGTGACAAGAAAAACAGATTATTCCCGCCCCCCCCCCCCCCCAGGTCTTTCTAAAGACTCTGAGTACAAAAATAGAGACAGATGTGATTATGTGCAAAGTTGCTGAGTATTGCTGGTCTGATCCACCTTAAATTGGCAATCTGGTCTTTTTACACCTTATTCATATTTTACCATTCCAATGAAGACTAAACTGCAGTATAACTAAAGATTGGACTGACATAGGTTTATAAGCATAGTCACCAAAAGCAAACAATTTTAGAGTACATTGCCTCCTCCATCACCATACTGAATAGATTTTTTTTTTTTCAGTTTGGTGCTATTGGTCTAGCTAACAATACTGCACCATACAGCTATTGTCTAAACTAACCAGTATACGCAAAATATTTTTTGCATGAATTTTGGAAACCAAGCTTTTAGAGTTCATTGTTAAAAATGAAAGAATACACTTTTCCTTGGTAATTTACTTTGTTTATATAATATGTTATTTTAAAGTAGCAGGTTAGACCTTCAATTAGTATACAAATATGGGTATTATCACAAACAGCCTGTTATTTGATATGTAATGCTGGGAACACCTGCCAGTATTTTCATATAAGCCATGGGATTCAGGTCATAAATAATTTAGAAAAAAATCAAGAAAGCTTAAACACTACTGAAGTAAGTAATCAACCTTCCCCTTACATAATGGTTTTCTAATACTGCTTTTGATGCATTCAGTGAATTTAAGATCCAGATCACACTTTCCTTGATTCAATTTGCAGATCCATCTATGGACTGAAGTATATACTACTTCTTCCTCACAAGTTTCTGTCAGAATCACACCAGCTGATTCTGCCCAGTACAGACTCCTACAAAAATATACAATCCAATTTCCTTTTGCCAGAATAGTCTTCCATGTGTTCAGTCTTGACACCTTCTAAAAAGATGTAAAAGCAAAATAGCATATTGAACATACTTGATAATGCCTTTGAGGAACTTATCTCTACTGAAGGGAAGATATGAGTGTGATATAAGCACAGAAAGTAAAAGACAAGGAATACAAACACCACTTACTCTGAAACTGTCTAAATTATGTTTCCCATTGCTCAGGCTGTCCCAGGAATAGCTAAGACACATGTATCTACCACTCACCAGCAAAAAAGTACTAGAGTATAAAGCTTTGTCTGCCTGCATTGCAAGACTGTATTGCACGTCTTCTCTTCCCCCATCTCCCTGACCCAAAATAAAGAAGAAAGAACTGAGAAGATGAAAACAGAGGGAAAACACAGGAAAAACCCACCTGTATGAAACTTTGGGCTCAGCTGCATGAACATGAGTCAGTTAACTGAGCTGAGAAATGAGTGACAGAAATCAAGACAAAAGAGAACTTCTTGCTCAGGAGGAGTAACATTACCCTGCAGATAAGCTGAAGCAGCTCTCAGTGTTACAGGCTGATAACACTGTGTGCATTAAAGACCTCCTCTGGCAGAGAAAAACAATGTCAAAATAGAAGTACATGCTAAGAGCAGAAGCAGCATACTAACAGTAAATCAGGTGTGATCTAAATGTCCCCATGGTGCTAAAAGTGCTACAGAAATAAAATTCAGAAATGCTAATGAACCATTTACAGTTACCCTAAGCTATAATATTCTATAATGCTCTTCACCAATTTAAAATAAACTGCAATGTTTAAACTTGGCATATACCTTCTATATTATTCACCTTTCAGGATATTAATATGGGCCTGTGCTCTGAAATCCTTTACTGACTGTCATTTATTATGTACTCAGGTGAAGCTATCATTGATTTCAGTGGGACAGAGAAAGGACTGAGATATTCTTCCCTCTTACTGACTTCCGTGTTCTGTTCTGTGCCAAAGTAAGACTTCAGGATTCAGTTTATTAAAACTGTTCTACTAATGCACAGGAATGTGTTAGAAGCTCAGTGCAAGAGTTACTGTGTGAAATTATAAGGCTTATGTTATACAGGAGGTCAGACTAAATTATCATAATGGTCCCTTCTGGGTCTTAAAATCTATGAATAATCCGTGTTTCCATCCTAGTGTAGACTGCTACTTCATCTAGTCATCATCATATTTCTAGTAGAGGCTAGCAGCTAAGATTTCAGTGGAAATCAAATCCCCTTTCACTCTTCTAATGTAACTAGATAATTACACAAGGGAAGAAAAATTTCTTCCCAACTCTTGTAGGCTATCATACTATAAATGACACTAAGATACTTGTTTCCTTTCTGCTGTAAAATATTTTAACCTGTTAAAAATGTATCATTAAAGTATTGTACTTCATAAGTACACATGCAGCTGCATCCAGTAACCATTTAGTTGATACTAGTGGGCCATTTATGAACCAAACCTTAATTGGGAGTTTTATGATGGAGGAAAATTTTTAGCAGCGAGGTAGCCAAGAAAAGTTCATCCACAGTTCATATAATCCTTCCACAAATTCATATTAGAGCACAGCTGCACAGAGACGGCAGCCTGAATCTGAAGAAGGGTATCTTCCCTGCTGTATTGCAGTGTCAGGAAAGACTACACTAAATAACAATGCACAGCTTTGCTGTAAATATTTGTGTATTCAAGGACTTTTTCATTTTCACTTTATTTTTTTATCCAGTGTTGGAGTGTTGCCATATCACACCCTCAAGATGGAGTATGAGAGACACATGCTGAAGTGAATTTTAGCATTTACGAAAATGCAAAGATTGCAATGATACAGTGAGATCCATGCCCATAAAAGAGGCTAGAAAAAGGTACAAGATGAACTACCAGAATAGTCAACAAAACAGGGAGAGAAGTGGTCAGCCAAATTACACACAACATCTTCAACCCAGCCTCATCCTTCTACCATTATTTCAAGACAAATTAAGGACAGGCGATTAGCTGTGCAAAGCCCTTAGTTATTCTCTCAGCGTGTCTTGACCCCAGGGATTAAAAATTATATGAACCCAGTAAGCTTGTTCAAATTGCAGAACCCCAAACATCAGAGTTGCAGTGCAGCAGTTCCTATTTTTTCCTGGATGGAGCCTTCTTAAAGTACCCTGATCCGCTCAAACCACTGCTGCTGTGTGAGGGAGTCCATTCTCTATGGCACAAAAGGAACCTATGACACATGTGCTCTGTTAGAAACTCTGGTTTTGTTATTCGTTGTTTTCCTGTTTCTTATAATGCAGTACCGTTCAGGGCAAAACTGTTCTCCTTACATCTAGAATGCAAACTTTGGGTATAATTGAAATTGATTCTTTCACTTCCCCACAATTTTTGCTGGATCCACTGAAAAATCCATGATCTAGAAACCACAGCTAAACACATCTACTAGGTGTCAGGAAATGTAATTGAACTGACACCTGCACACAAAAGGGACTGGAAGGTAGGGATGAGATGAGGGCAGCCATCTGGACAGGGAGAGCCATTTCAGTCTGTGTATAAAAGCCTGTGATGTTAAGTTACACTAACAATTCCTCAGTTCATAGTTTGGTGAGATCTGACTTCTAATGTCTAAAGCACGTGTTTATAATTACCACAAAGAAAGCATTTCAATTCCATAGAATCTGCAGAGCTGCACCAGGAGACAGGTCTGAGAATTCACACAGCTACAGGCTCCTTTAACGTATTTCTGTTGCTCTCTGTGCACCTCCAAATGCAGGGTAAGGGGTTCTAACCACACCTTTCCTTCGTGCAGATGGGGTGATTATGACAATGGAAAAAGAATATCACAAGAAAACATATTTATAAACCTAAAACTACATTTCATTAATCTTCAATAATATATACACTTTTTGTACGCCAAATGTGGGCTTCTACCATCCAATTACTTTTCTTTTTCCAAAAGAGTTCTGAAGCTAAACATTTATCTTCAGATTTTAATGATAGTAAAATGTCTCATTTTCTCCCAAAATCTGTTAAGAAGTGCGAAATTACTACAATTTAAATGGACAGATTTGACAGCCTCTATTTTTTTCCCCTTGGACTGTACAATACAAATAAAACTTGGATTACCCATCTAAAAAAATGTATTGTCTGTATGTGTGTGTGTATCATTTCTTCATCTGATACATATTCTAATAGTGATTTAAGGTATTTTTGGAATTTATATTGGAAAGATTGGTTGTAAGTCATCATAATTACTTTCAGATTTTGAAAAAATTATATATGAAAGCATCAGTATTTTCTCTGTATACACATATGTATGAAAATATACATATATACTGACACACATAAACACAGTCACACAGATTAAATCCATATTTCCATAATCTCCTTGACAGAGCCCAGAAGAAAGTACAGGTTTACTAAAAGAGAACATATTTAAAGGTCATTTAATAGTGATGTATACAGTTTGGATATTGATAAATTAGTGTATTTTAGCGTGAAAACCTGCATACCAATATTCAAGAAGACATAAAATAGAAGCACCTGTTCTTTCCAATGTAAAGAGAAGTAGTTCTGCATTCTAATACACCCAAACTGAGCTAGACCACTTCACTGCAAAGCACCTCTGAAATGTTCCCTTCTAACAAGTGTGTACAATGAGTCATTGACCTGATCATCTTAGAAATCCATATGTGCTAAAGGAGAAAAAAGACTGGGATTTAACTGGGGAAGTGAGAGAGATAGCCAAGAAAGCACAGCTGCATGAAATATGTAGTAAGGAGCTTTGGTCTCTTCTGGAAACCACAGAATCAGTGTGGTTTCTTTCTGCTTTCAGCCCAGCGTTCTGGGAGAGCTGCCAAAAGCAAAAAGAACTGTAGGATGATAGTGAGGCTGACTGGAAAGGAGGAAGACAGTTAAAGTAAAATGGGTTTTCTCTGAGAGGGAAATCTGCAGAGCACGTAACCTGCTGGTAGGGTCATCAAATGATGAATGAAATTTTTTAGGCCAATGGAAACTGGGAAAGATCCCATTTCCTCCCCAGTAAACAACGCCCAGAATTGTTAATTTTCTGGGCTCTGTTCTGGAACCAGGATTTGGCAAAAAATAATTTTGGAGAGGAAAAGCTTGGGATAAGGGTCTGGAATAAAGATAGCCAGGTGTCGGAAGGAGTACTTCAGGAAAAAGAACTGGAACAAGGTGAATTTGGAGTGAACAGCTGCATCATAACTGATGATGAAGACTTGGATGGGATGTGTGATGGACAGACCTCTTGGCTGCTGAGCGGGGGGTGCGCTGCTTCGAATACACACCCCGTGTTAGAGGCAGTAAACCTCTGCATGGGAAACAAGGAATTGTGAGGAAAGGATGTTGATGATTAAATGCTCGGAGAGGCTGTAGCTCCAAAAAAGGGCAGAACAAAATCTGCGTAACTGAATTAACCATCATAAGACAGGTGATTACTTCAAGTAGAGGAGTGCAGGCAACGGCTTCATTCAGCAGGTGGAAGGGCAAAGTGCCTGAAACATACTGAGCAAGATGCAGGCCATAAAACTACTACAACTTCTACAGCACTTCTCTTCCCAAATGGCAAACTGGGAAGGTACTGCACTTCCACGTTAAGTGGTGCTATTCGGGCTCCCCTGGCACCAGGATCTGGCCAAAAATAAGACATTAAAGCAACAATGGAAAATAAATGCTATTAAACAGCTATGCTGTTATGTCTATTAAAGAGGTTATTAGGTTCCAGAAGGTCATTTAGAAAACACAGTAAATGTTAATTTATTTTGTATCATTGTATATACAGGGGCAGAAGGGTCTTCTTTATTCGTATTTTTTATATCATTCCTTACTCCCAAGCCAAGGGCTGAATCACAACTCTGTAACAAATCATGCAGCACTGTAAGACTGAATCTGCAAACTCTACTCCAGAAGCACTTAGTATGTGCATACATCAATGTCTTGTCTTAAACAAAAACAACCTTCTATGCTTCACTTGCAGAAGTTACATTTAAATAAATTTTGCAGAGTAGGATCTGGAGGACAATTCAGCTGCTAATAAACAGAAGAAATATTTTTAAATAAAAAATAATGAAAAGTATGTTTTATTGACTAATACAGTATAGACCATAGGTACTCTTCGAAGAAAAAAGCAGATACATTTTAAACAATAATTTTTAAATAACCATACCTGAAATAACTGCCAGATTTCTGATTTTTGAAATGTAGATAATGGAAGTGTGTGAGTAGGAGCAAAACCCATTAACTATAAAGAAATAACTCTGATTTAAAATAATATTAAAGGAAATTAATACTATTGAGTACCATTATACCTGATACTAAAAATGCTCATAAGAAGTTTTCCTCATTCAAAATTTCTAGTCGTTGTAGCACAGTGGCAGCACCACTCCAAGCAGAACTGCTGGCAGGGAGACAGCAGAGGAAAGTAGGATGGACCTGCAGGTGACCTTGAAGATGGGGGCTTTTATTAGTCAAGTACT
Source organism: Haliaeetus albicilla (assembly GCF_947461875.1). Lineage (NCBI taxonomy): Eukaryota > Metazoa > Chordata > Aves > Accipitriformes > Accipitridae > Haliaeetus > Haliaeetus albicilla. The sequence goes on from NC_091516.1 coordinate 5,587,627, forward strand.
TCTGACAATCCTTCTTTGATATGAAACTTCTCTAAAAGCACAAGGCTCTCTTTTACTATAGTGCTTGTCAAAAGAAATTCTGAACACAGGTTTTTAGCAGCTGCATTGGCTAAATTAATAATTTTAAAGTGTTCTTTTAAAAATCAAAAACTTTCTTAGTCCCAACAATCCAATACTCACTAATTTCAGTCACCAATCTCAGTTATTTATTTCCAATTGTATAACAACCAGCAGTGCTCTTATCTTTACTTAATTAGCTTCGATTTCTAATGTTAAATTCCTGCATTAGATTAAAAAGGCCATGGTAAGCCACATGCTGTCTGTAAATAAGATGAGTCTGTTGTGAAAGGTTCATATTCAAGTGCACACTGTTGATGACTAGGAAAGCTACGGGTAATCAAGGCTGTAAATCTGTCATTGTGACATACAAGTAGTGCTTAGCACCACACTTAGTATAAGGGCAAATATGAGAGTAGAAAACTTGAATATTAGTATTGTGACGAAAACAAGCAAATAATGCCAAACACTAATTGGAGAGCTCCGGTTAGTTTAGGGGAGTTAAACCCTGCATCTGAAAATTACCAACTTGGATTCACTACAGATACTGAAAAATTCTGTGATAAACCATTTGTGTGTTGAGAATCGCTGTCAAAATTGATACTGCTAGATAATTATCTCATCAGAATGAGCAAGCACTTCAGTTGGACAGATTGGACAGATACTGAAATGTATTTTGTATCTGAAAATCTTTGCAAATGGAAGGAGTGAATCTGATAAGATGATATTGATGAGTCCTTTTTATTTATGACATATGCACACCTGGGCTGGGAGAATGTCGCTGTTTGCTCCATTTTTGTGCTTGAGATAACTGCTATCTTCTGCCAATCCTAGTAGTTTTTAAAGATATGAATACTTATTCCCAGATTCCTCAACAGACTGATCTGATTATTAGAGTTTCTGCAATATAGATAGACCTGAGTAGGGGTAACTAGAAAGGCCAGTTCAGGCCCTGTACATGCCACATAACCACATTTATACATTTATATGAAGTCACATTCAGTGGCTGAATGAACCACACAGTACATCCTCTGTTAAAGAAAGTAGAGAAAACTGATATTTGTGCAGAGTGAGAACCTGTCGTTCTCCAGCACACTGCTGTATTTTATTACATGCCTTCCATAAAAGATGTTATGTTTTGGTATATCATGACAGCAGTGAAAATCCTAGCAGTAATAGCCACTGAATCAAGCTGTTAAAGCTGAAGTTTTATGATACCACAAGAATTACCTGTACTAAGGCAAATCACTGAGAAAGGCAGAATTACCGGCACCTAATAAAATGCTTTAATGTCAACCTACCTCTGGCCATCATATCCTTTGAGGGTATTCTCCAGTCTTATTTTACTTTCTGGCACCTTTCAGTTGCTTCCCAAGTTCACATGGGACTTTTTGCTGCCCGTCCAAAGGCAGTACAAAGTATCAAATAGAGACAATACAAAGTACCTACAAAATAACAAATGAACAAAAACATTAATTAAAAAATCCATTCCCCTATTTGTCACACATTGTCTATATACATACAAGAGGAAATTACTATGGAGTAAATGCTGAAATGCCCATGATGAAGAGTATCTCATACCTTGACTAATTTTATTCATCTCAGTGTGACTGAAGGTCACAGTCTCAAACTACCTTTTTTTCCTACTGCTATCTCACATGGTCAGTTTTACCAAAAACTTGAGTAAGAGTGTGTTCATATTGTTCTTGGTTCCAAATTAGTGGTCCCTTCATAATTCTGTAAGCAAAAGAATAGGAAGAAGCTATGAGTCATTTTGCATTTGCAGTTTTGTAAACAGAGAGAAGAAATGTCCATTGAGCATTTTCTATCCAGCTTTTGATTTACCTGAGAAGAGGAACAGACATTTCTGGGCTTTTAATAAAAATGCCAACGTGATTTGAATACCACATGCCACTCATACAATTCTCTAAAATTGCAGGATTGGTATTCATATTGGAGAGAGTGCATGGAATGACTTGCCATTGAAATATTATTAATAAATACTTCTGCAGTGACTCAGTTTTGACTGTCTCTGATGATTCATTACATTGATGGATATGTAGAAAGCGAGAAATAGGTCAGAGTCAAAGCAGGGCTGTTCCAAGGAACGAATCCTGCATGTACAAAGGAGCATGAATTTCTTCAGACCAAATAAGCATATGAGATTTCCACCATACTGACCATCTGAACTAATCAAATTATAATTTTTGTGCCCATTTCTGAAAGCAGTAGTATTGTAGGCTGAGCTCTTGGGATAACCTTACTGAGATAATTATCTCAGATCTGACAATTCAACAATCAGGTCTTCCTATCTCTGCACATCTGTCTGAGGAAGGTACTTTATTATCACCAAATGTTATCTTAGCCTGTCCTGAGACTCTGACTGTACTTAAGTGATACTGCTGTTTACAGTGTAGTTGCATCCCTAAGACAGATGCAAAAGAGTGAAATGACAGATCAAAGCTCTGTGGAAGTTCTTCAGGTAATGTTCCTAATCACAGCCTATTAAAAAGAACAAAATCCTGTCTGACTCATGGAGCAAGTGACCTGTAAATGATGCTGCCTCATGAACTCTATGGACAGTTCTCTGTTTGCCACACACCTTTTGCTTCAGAAAATTTAGGTCGATTAGCTTTTCAATTTTTTTCTAGCAGATTAAATTGGGTCAGGTTCCTAGAGAAGTGGGTCATTTTTCCCTGTAAATAAATAGTTTCATGCCTGCACATCTTTAGTTCAAAGGCTCTATTGTTTGTACTCAAAACTGCACAATTCTTTTGCTTAGCCAAGAGGCACGGATTTGGGTTTAGTTTGTTTTTTTTTTTTCCAAAGGGCAGTCTTTAGCCTGACCCAGTAAGACACATGGTGTTTTTCAGTACGTGACAGTGAAAAGTGTCCCTTTTCTGTCTTCCCATCAAAACACTGACTGGGGACAAAACCTTTAGCCAGTATTGATTGATTTGCTCCACTGACTTCAGCAGAGCTGTTCTGATTTGTATCATGTGGGAATCCGTGCTAAAAAAATCAGTGTCCAGTCCATAAACATAGAAAAGTTTTTGTCAATTTTCTAACACACCACAAAAGATTTTTCTCACATATGTTCAGGTGAAAATAAGGACCTTTAGGAAGAGAACATGGTGCAACTCTCTGACAGGGTATTTTACCTGTAAAAATTCAAGCCAAACCAGTAAGTCAGCAGACAAGGCTTAGTTGATTTATACAGGGTGGTTCAGTTAATTGTTATAACAAACAAAAAATCTAATGATGATATAATCTTCTCTCCTAGTTCTTTTTCTATATTTAGGCTTATCAGTGTTGTTATCATTTATGTCATCATGAATGAAAACATGAGAACTCCCATATTGCTTAGATAAGTTCCAAAGAATTGCATACTTGTCTAATGTCCATGGATACAGCCAGCTATTTAAAGGCCACATATGTGAATATTATGTAAGGTCATTCTTAAGGCAGCCCTTCCCCAATCCTTTGTGCTCTTTTTCACAATTTTTTTCTAATGTCTAATGTCTACAACAATTTTTTCTGTGTTGTTAGCCTTTCACTGTATGTCTCACAGAAAACCCAAGGATTGAAACATTCCTTTTTTTAATTCACAGCTCTTTTTCTCCCAAACTGACATTACAGTCATGTGCCTAATAAACCTTGGAACATCTACTCTTTACAAGTTAAATTCCTCTTCATATTATTTCTTCATTATCAAAAGAGGAATGGGTTCACGTTAAATATAAACAAATCCAAGTTTATTACTACCCCAAATATCTGCAAAGATAGGTAAATTAAGCACTTTTAAAAAGCATCAATTATTGAAAAAGTAACTTATTTTTTATCATAGGAATAATGTTTTTTAATTTTTATTTTGTGGAAAATCTAGTCCCACATTGTAGATACAATTTAATTTTTTATCTTCTGTACTACTTTACATGCTTCAAGAAAGACTATATAATATATTTAAGCTGTAACAGCAACAGACATAAATGATATTCTTACTCTTTAGTCACAAATTTAGTCTAGTTTTAATAGCTAATATAATTTCCGTATATATAACAGGCTCACAGAATCTGGTTTTCTGTGGTTTTTGGAATCAAACTTTTGAATAGAGACATACCAACACCTGCTGGTTTGGAAAGTCCTTCCAATATGTCGTAGAATTTCCCATCTTCAGAGATACTCCAGAGGGAACTCACCATATTTTCAAGATAAATGAAAACTACATCCAGATTTGACATCATTTCTTGGTTTGCTAAGATTTTGCCATAGGTGTCTTGGTATCTTTGGCCGTATGAACAACAAAAAACCCTCTACTGTTAGCAGTGTTTTCTAAAAGAATTTGGAAAAAAAAAAAAAAATAGCAACTGCACTGTGTCTTTTCAGTGATTTTACTCTTACAGTATTTGTTTAGCTACTGTAATGAACAGGAACAGAATAACTAACATCAGTGAATCTCTGCTTCTGAAATTCTTCTAAAGAGAAACAGAACTAAAATTAGCTTTATTCTTTGTCAAAAGAAGGTTGTAGAAGAATAATGTAATAACCAGTCTAAATTCAAATGAGTAAAAGAGTCCTTTTCAGATTAGTTTTATGATACCCATAATCTTATTCTGGTGATTTTTACTCCATTTACTATGGAAAGAGGAAAGGTGGCAACATCTGTGAACATAAGTAGCCTGTGTGGATTAGATTGAAGGGAAGTAATTCTTCAAGAGGAACACAGCACATCCTGCAGAGATCTGTACTGTGCAGCCTCAGGTGATCACCCAGAAATACAGACCAGAGCAGCTGTGTTCTCAGATAAGGTCCTTGTGTTTCATAATATACCTTTGTTTACTTTGAAAATATGGTTCTGTATTAGTATAAAATGAATTTTGCAGTTTTCTCATAATAGCATTGGACATTCTCATATCATGACTAGATTACATATCAGATGTGCGATAAACTAGATGAGTCAAAGAAACCAGATCTCATTCCAAAAGTATATGAATCAGTATTTTTATCTGAAAAATGACAGTGGGCACCAATATGAGAAAACCAAAGAAACAAAAATCTGCACACAAAAAGACAGAGATGGAAGCTGCACAGTCCTAAAGGCTAGCACTGGATTGTTTCCCCAAATTAGGGCTTGCATGCATCTATTCACCTAACTAACAACCAGCAGATTGAAAAGGCATTGATATGAAGAAACCAGCTCTTCAAATGGATGCAGTGAAATAGAATGTAAATACAGTCAAGGAGGGAGATGTAAAGATAAAGTGTGTCAAAATGAGAACCCCAAATTTGGCCAAAATTTTCTTCTGTGTTTTGGTGGTGATTTATCAGAAAGAGAAATATAAATTCTGAGACTGTCTTCAGAATGCAAGTTGCTAGAAATGAAAAAACATAGTAGTGGGAGAGAAAAGAGCTAAAAAAAAGGACTGAATTAGACATACTTATGAAACTTTAAAAAGAAGTTCTTAGAATTCTTTGTAAATGGTGGATAATATGAGATAGGAACTAATGGGTATGGGACTACATATGCAAAGAGATAAATCATGACTTTGTTTTCCCTTGTGCTTTCAAAACTGGAACAAGAAAGGTAATAGAGTAGTCTCAGCATATGAAAAAAGGAAAAGGAAGAAAATGTAGAAGAATTGTATAAAAAATTATCAACAAAGCAAGAGGAGATTGAGGTATTAAAGGAGCAAACTGGCTTGAACCCATGAGCATGGAGCAAAAATTTCAAAAGGTTAGTTTAAGAGACAAGAATACTGCTGGTAACCTTAGAAATTGAAGACCTGGTATAGGAAAGATTTGGTATCTGTGTAACTACATTCCCAATACTGAAAACACACCAGGACTATCCACCAGTTTCGGTAATATTTGTGAGGTTTATGCCCCCATCAACACTATACAGCCCAGTGTTGACCAAGACCACTATTAGCCAAAATCAAGTTATGAAAATAATACTAAATCTCTATTTAACAGCCTGTCATAAAATTTATTTTAATAGCACTTTTAGTCAACAGTCTTATCATGCTTTTACCAACAGTGTGATCAATATGAGCATTATATCTAGCCTACAATTTCACCCACCACTTCAAAAGCTTCATAAATCATCAACTTTTATAACTTCTTGATTACCTCTTAATGTTCATACAAAACAAGGATAAAAACAAAAATCACCCTCTGATGAAAGCATGCTGAGCACTTGAAAAACTTTTATTAAATGATATCCAGTTAGCAACACCCTGTTGGGCCATCACTGTGTAGTGATGATTATGGAGTGCTCTTTCGCATAAACTGAATAAATCTCATAAATTGTTGATGGAGGTGCTTTAAAATATCAGCTATTGACCAACTTTACCCCAGCAACAGAAGAGAATTGATTTAGTTTGCCTCTCTTCTAAGAAATTTTATCCCTAGCCTGGGGCTTGGGGATTGTACAGCAAACAGATCAATCCCATGTACTTTCAAGGGCTGGAGAAAACTGTTCACTCCATGTCTGGGTTTCCTGAAAGGTCTGCATCTTGCTACCTGATTTAGTGATGCTTGCCCGCAATATGACAAGAAAGGGGGATGAGAGTAACCCATCTTTAACATCAAAGAGAATTTAGATAGGGATGATTAAAGCTAAAATTGTCAGGCCAGTTTTTATGATGAAGATGGCTCTACAGTAGACATGTAATGGAATTCTAGTTCCACTCCAGCCCCATTTCTCCCTGTCCCTTCTCTGCTCTGCCTTGACTGTTCCAGGGAGTGTGTAGAAACAGGCAGTGCTGCACAACACATGTGATCTCTGTGCATACAGACAGGCTTCTTGGGGAGTGCAGCTACACCCAGATTGCAACCCGAGGACAGAACAAAAACAAAACAGCATTGTAAAGGAGATAGTAAGACCAGAAATGCCTTATGTTGCTGTTCCACCTCTACAAGTTTTGTGCTATAGATTTGTTCCATAATACTTTCTGAACTTGCATAAGGTATGGGAAATGCTTTTGTTTGCCCACAGCCTTCAGTAATTTAAAAATGCTACCAGCATTTTACCCCAGTTCCTGTTAGACCTTTAAAGAAAAATCTGGTTTTGCCACTTTTTAATCACTATTGCAGATGAAAAACTGAAATGTCTCTAGAGATCTTCAATCTATTATGCCTCTATCTTTCTCACCTCTGTGAAAGCTACCACCTTTGTGATGCTGCTTTGTTAACATACCATGTCACCATACTGAAAAAAAAAAAAATCCATGGACAAATACTACTCAAAAAAAGTTTGCTGTGGTAAGATAACTAAACAAAAACAGGTGAATTCAACTGCAGTAAGGAGTCTTATATCTCATCAGTGTTGACCTTGCAATAACATGATGTCTTACATTTAGGTAACATCTCACGGATACAGAAGGCAAGCCATTTTACACATTAAGCCTATAAGCACATGTGACAAAGACCATTGGCTTCCTTGGGACTGCCAGTGCATTTGAAATTAATGGACTTGTAAATGAGACAGGGTAAAAAGATGGAAGTCATCTAATACTTGACTGAACTGTCTTTTGAGCTCTGAAGCAGGTGCTGAGGGACCTCTGTAAAATGCTTGAGTAGAATTGTTTTCTTTATAATACAATCCACAAAAGTCAACTTATCCAGTAGAAAGACTCCTATGTGAGACAATGAGAAACACCTTAATAAATGCCCAGATTAATGAGATGCACATTGAAGTCTCTCATGGTTGTTTATTGATCCAGACATGGCATTGCCTGGAGACTTGCAACTCCAGTCTCACCCAGCTTGCGATTTTCCTTTCACTCCCATCTGATCACAGGGGGTGGAAATAGACTTGAATTCAGCCTTTCAGGCCTGTAAACACATAGGAGCATGATTTTCAGGATTACCTTCAATTTTACTGTAAGTAGAAACGATCCTATTTGAAACTTATATAGAAGTAACAGTCTGATACTGTAAGGCGGTTCTTTCATTCAGATAACATTTTTAAATAAAGTGGCATCTCCAATATTATATTGTCTGATTCCTTCTTTCTACATCTACATCAAAGGAGTTCTCATTTAATCAAAATAATTCATAGCTGGCAAAGGTCTTTGGCTGCCTTCCTACCAGGCAGTTTAACATCCAGAAACTCTAAATCCCCATTAAAATATACTTGGAAAGGAAAGAAAACCAGCTATATTTTAATTCAGGAGTTCCCAGCTAAGGGAGTAACCCACCAAAGAATGAGTTTTAAATTTTCTGTACTCCTTAAGCTAGGTCTGCCTCCCACTTGGGAATTAATCCTTCTTCTCCTCCATAAATAGGCACCAGGTGGCTTAGGAGGGTCTTAGGAATGCCTGACAGGGCACACTACAGAAGATCTGTAGTGTCACATTCAGGAGGCACTGAGTACTCCTTTGTGAAACCTACTGTCTCTGGGCTCTTCCAGAAACTACCTTAATGTTGTGTGGGAGACTGGAAAGGATTAAATTGACTGCAAGTCAGTAAACTATGTTGTGAAATGACATTAAGGGAAAGATTCTCACATAGCTATACAGCTACACTGTTAGAAGAAATGGAAGACAAAAATAAATGTTATACTGACCTGAAGGCAAACAGGTCTGATTCTGAGTATGTAGAAGGACTAAAAACATGGTACAAAAAGGCATCAGCTACTTTTTATAGTACAACCGCACTCAGAGAGAAAACAGATAGCTGACAACAGACAACAACAGAGAACAGAGGCAGAAAGCATATTCTTCCAAGCACAATTCTGCCAAAGGAACAGCATGCTATTTGCCATGGAAATGCTGCACTTCCTTTCCTCTTCTCTTAGAGAGACTTCTTTTTATTTCTCTCAATGTAGCACTATGTCTAAGGCATATTTCCTCAGCTATTTGTAGATGTCTATGACTAGTGTCTTTTATACTTGGAGAGGCCATAATATCAAGTTCCTAGCAGGATCACAGTGAGGGAAGACAAGGTTTCAGGTTCAACAGGAGGCCCAGGCATATGGGGAGAACATGAATGTATCTGCTGCAGTTTTGTTACTGCTTGCCAGAAGCCACCTAAGCCTTTCTTCTCCTTGTTGTCAGCATGGAAGGAACAGAAGCCCAAAAGCTTCCAGTACATTTGCAACACAGGAGCAAGAAGATGCAAGTTTTCAGCTTCTAAAATGCAGCCAGAAGTTGGCTAATAATTTACAGCTAGGTACAGTTGACAAACCCTGAAAAGATGGGGTTCACCAATGCAAAATATAATGGCTAATCCATTTTTTACTAGTATCATCTATACTAAATCCAGGGTTGTTCTCTCCTATTATCAATAAACTGGTTTAAATCCGGAATCAGTTTTAAGAGTTCTTAAAGGAAAAGAACAAATCAGAATGAAACTTCAGCATGCTACTTTAAGAAAAGACAACAGTGCACAATATAGTCTGAATCAAAATTTCTCAATGGCAAGTACTGCACTTCTGTGCTTCTGAGAAAATCTGCTTTTTCTTTTCAGTATTTGAATAAAGGCCAAATTCTTTGGAAAATTTATTAGGATATTACCTTTCAAAAGCATTAATCAACTCTTGTTTATAACATTCATCTAATGAGCCAAACTGGAAATTATATTTTGTCTGAATACTCTTGCTTTAATACCTGCACACAGCATGTAATGGTTAAGTCATTCCCTCTCTTCTTTGCACCAACTGGTTCCAAATAAGTACATGCCTTCCTACACTTCACAATTTTTCAAAGCTGTTCACAGATATCTGTATACATATACAAACTCCATTAACAGGTAAAAATGTATGCAAGTACCATCTACACACTCCTTAGAAAAATGCTTCTCTCTTTAACTTAAGAAGAAGGGGACGATTGCTGTGACAAGAAAAAAACTGAACAAAAAAAAAAGGCAGCTTGGGTGATGCTATGTTTCAGATGTAAGAGGGATATGGGTCACATAACTTATGTGTAGATAGAAGTTTCCCAGAAGTTATGACTGCTTTGAGTAAAGGCCAAGGAGGTTCATATCTGAACTTCCTCAATGCTCAGAAATTTTAGAATCAATAGTTTGGGATTGGTCCATTTTCTTTTAGTGCCTTCATAAGCACTATGTGTCATACGACAAACAGGACATCACTGCACGCTCACACCTTTCAGAAATAAGCCTAAAGGCAGAATAAGTAGTCCTTCAATTGCCCATGTAGTAAAATTTAACTGTGGGATTTTCTATTTCTTAATGTTTTCTTAACATGAGTTCTCATTCCCAAAATTACTCAGAGCTGGTCATTTTATCACATAAGATTTGCTCTATCAGACTTGCAGATGGTAAACTGTAAATGCAGCATAAAGTGTTTTGATCTGTTACTCTACTTATCCTTACGGCCTAGTGAGAGTGCTAAAGGGAAACCATTATCTGAAAAGGTGTCAGGTCAGTGCAGAACTGAAAAAGAACTGCTTTGAAACTTGTATCAGAGAAATGTGATGCTTAGTCACAAATTTTTTTAGTGTACACATGACATTTGCCCTCTGGATTCATATTGGGAATGAGGCTAACTAACATTTTCTAAACATTCCAGAAACTCTTTCCAGTTTACTTCGTTGCAGAGAGCTTGTTCAGGAGGGAACAAAACATTTTCTCA